>NC_056522.1:149198565-149261995 GCF_019175285.1 Sceloporus undulatus | reverse complement strand
GGGAAAAGGATGGGATAAGCATGCCATGTGTGTTAATCTTTTGCACAATCACATGAATAGAAGGGGTTAAGGTCAGGAGCAATCTGCTTTGCTCCCACCTTATCCTCCATGTGATAATGTCTAGAGAGAGAGGAATATGGAAAAAATATGAGAAGTAGTATGTTCATCTAAAATGAATACAAATTCTAAGCTCTCATGATTCAGCAATAAACCACCAAGGTCTGGTAACTAGGCAGCTATTTTGTGCCATGAATATTTCTCACTATGGTACAACAAAGTACAGTATGCTCAATAAATAAGAATATTAGGCGTTGGCCTGAAACACAGATCAAAAGCACTGGCTTCAGGTCAGTCCAAGGGTATGGCATACAGATGATGCATACCTCTGGACTGGACAGAAGCTGTGCTGTGGATGCCTGAGGCAGCCCAGGTCTGCTGGCAAAAGGAGTGCGAAGAAGGCGCTTCTTGCTGGCAGCCGATTTCAGGCTGCCACCACAGCCAGCCTCAGGATTGCAGCATTTGGTCACCATGATCCCACACTGAACAGGGAACAACCAGGGCTGGAGCTACTGGAGGCCAGTCCCAGCTGTCAGTCTGCTTGACCGCTTTGTTGCATAAGGCAGGAAAGGTGTCTGTTGTTGTTAGCTGCTTTTGAGTAAATCTTGACTCATGGCATCCCTGTGAATGAGATATCTCGAAGTCCCCTATTCTCTACCTCCCTGCTCAGTTCCTGCAAGCTCAGGCCCATGATCTCCTTGTTTGACTCTTGCCATCTGGCATGTGCTCTTCTTCTCTTTCTACTTCTCTCCGCCTTCCCCAGCATCCTTGTCTTTTCTAATGACTCGTGCCTTCTCATTATCTGGCTGAAGTATAACAGCCTCAATTTAGTCATCTTGGCTTCAAGGAAGAGTTTTGCCTTGATCTGTTCTAGGACCTACTTGTTTGTCTTTTTAGCTGTCCCTGGTGTATCCTCAGCACTCTTCTCCTGCACCACATCACAAATGAATTAATTTTCTTCCTATCTGGTTTCTTCACTGACCAGCTCTCAGAGCTGTACATGGTAACAAGAATACAATGGCTTGGATAATTCTAACTTTAGTGTTTAGCTGTATATGTATACACTTCAGCATTTTGTCTAGTTCCTTCATAGTTGTTCTTCCCATTCCTAATCTTCTTCTGATTTCTTGACTATAGTCTCCATTCTGATTGATCCAAGGTATGGGAAATCTTTAATTATTTTGATTTCCTCATTATTTAGGTTGAATTTATTTAAATCCACTGTGGTAATTATTTTTGTTTTCTTTAGCATTAGGCTACCTTTGAACTTTCTTCTTTGGCTTTCTTTAGTGATTGTTGTAAGTCTGTGATGTTTTCTGCCATAGTGTGGTGTAGTTTGCACATCTTAGATTGTTAATATTTCTTCTTCTTATCTGCCCTCCTTTTTCTGTGTCCAAGCCTATTCTTCAGATGATATTGTCTTCATACAAGTTGAACAAATAGGGCAAAAGGATGCAGCCTTGCCTGACCCCTTGTCAATTGGGAACCATTCTGTGGTAGTAGAGTCACAGTCATGAACAAACAGGTCATGCAGGTCTTTGTTTTACCTCTGGGTGTGGCTTGATGGGTTTATGACATACCCAAGATTTAATCCTGATTTGTTTTATTTGGGTTTTCACTGCTGTACAGGGGTGTCCCTGTATGCTGGAAAACCAATGCACCATCCAAACATGGATCAAACCCATGCATACAACAACAGAAAGCTTGCTTCTTCTATTTTTCTCCACTGTTTCGTTCATCCGCCTATGCACATCAATAAACTTACAGCGCTTTATAAATAAAGGTTAATAATAATAATAATAAATTGGAGAATGGGAAAGAGGCAAATGAAATGGAGGAACTAAACAGACACAGTGCTCTGTACTTGCTTTGGGGGCAGGAATGTCTCAGTGGACAATTTCTAATTCATTAATATAGCTTCAAAACAAGACCAGGTAATTCAGAATTTGTTACGCTTGTGGGAAATTTGGTCAGGGGGAAAATCAGAAGCATCTTTCTCTAAGTACCATGAAATGTATTCCTTTAATACTCAGATGAAAATCCTATGGGATTCAATGTCCATTCCAGGGAATATGCATTAAAATTCTAGCATAGATTTAAATGGATGAAGATACATTTTTTACACTGTGTTGTTTTGTTTGGATTTTTTTTTTAGGGGAAGGGATCTCCTTGGTTTGCATTTGTATAACAACATAGCCAATTCTCTCATCTTGAATCAGTCTGCAAATGAGAACCTAGGAACGTTCAGTTTTCAGGCTTCTCCAGCTTTTGTGACACAGTTCTCTGAAGAAAAATGTTGACAGAAAGCTTTATATGCTTGCCCCCAAAAGCATGCAACAAGCAGAACTGTGTACAATAATGCACATATTTGGAGTCATATATAAAAAAATTCACACATATTTTTGCAGACTTTTTGTCACAAACCAGTGCAGAAATAGGATGAGCAAACTGAAAAAAAGACAGAAGGAGGAGAAGGAGAGAATCCAAAGTTGACAGATTTGTTCAATCCAAATGTTATTATTGTGAAACAGAAAAATTTTGGCAGGAGAAGGTTAACATACCCAGGAGTGCTGCTGGAAACTGCCTAACAGTCCTGGGAAGGTTGCCCAGTAACTTCTTTGTTGAGGAAACAATAGGTCAATATTTCACCATGAATAGAAAGTTGAAGATGCCTCTGACAAGAGAGAGAAAGACATGGAATATTTAAAAGTAGTTATAACTGTATTTTCAAGAAGTAGCTAGTTGTTGTTTTACTTACAGTTTCTAAAAGCAATTCCTTACTTTCCCATTTTTCAAAAGTAAAACCTAGACTGTTACAAACTGGCACAAAACACTCTGTCTTCCCATCCATTTCAACATTTCCTCCACGTCCACAACAGAGCGCAAAAGAGTAGCATGTACAAACCACATAATATTCTTCCTCCAACATTTAATGAGTCAACCCCATAATAATAAAAGTAGCTAAAGGTAACAGTTAATGGAGTTAATACTCCTAATTTACCAGTGATTGTAACGTAATGCATTTAATACGATATGCAGACAACACAATGCTACTAGCAGAAACAAACAAAGAGCTGGACCAGTTACTGAAGAAGGTCAAGGAGGATAGTGCCAAGGTTGAAATATGCTAAACATTAAAAAATAACAAAAATGTTAAAGTGTTAAAAGTGTTAAGAAGTATTTATCTAAAAAAATTCTTCCCATCCTTTAAGTAGTCAATATAAAAAGGAATGATGCTCAATACAAGTGAAATAGGAAAACCTCATATTTAAGATGAACTAGGTTTTATGATTGAACAGAAAACTGACATATAAGCTACCACAATGTATGTCTCTTGCTGGACCACTATATCCATCAGTGCACTGAGGCGGCTGGGGATTTTCTGTGGCACAGCTGCAAGAGTAAAAGACACAGAATGTTGACGTCCGAAACACCATCAATATTGCTCTTGAGCTTAATTTCTTGATGAATTCCCCTCATCTATCTCCATTACAGACTCTCACAATTTGTTTCATTTGGACATGATGTCAAGGTGTAGTTGAGCTTTGTCAACTCAAAAAATCCTATGTGGGGAAATGTGGGGATGTTTTAATTGGATGAAAGTAGAGCAGTATTCTGTCAAAAGAGCTCTGCTGGATGAGTGGTTAATACTTCACAAGTTACACTGTTGGTCTTATATGCATAGTTGTTGTCACTGGGTTTTTTTTCCCTTTAATTTATCACTTCTATGAATTATTCATTGAGAAGCTAGGAAGACAGAGCCATCAGACTTCCTACACAACAACACTTAAAACAACAAATTAAGATCCCATCCATACGTTCTCCTCCATGTAGCTTCGAATATCTCATGCACCTCATGCTTGGCTTAATCTCTCACGTAATTGTTGTTTTCTGCCTGCCATACAGATGAACCCATTTTAAAATGCCTCTGTATCTTTTGCTGTTCTCTGCCTTCCCCTGAAATGATGCTACATTTCTGTGTTGTAGCTGTTCCAGACAGGAATGAATGGCTATCCTTCAGGCAGAAAGAATCTGTAAATTCAGCTATGCATTCCCTCCCCAAATCCAATTATTACAACAGCCCTCCTAGGCAATGCTATAGTTAAATGCCTGTCAGTATTTCCATTATAACCCCGCTTCCTGCAGGAGTTTATAACTCTGCCATAGAAATTCACTCTAGGCTAGAACTTGTCATAGATGGTTTCAAACCAAACATATCTTTCTTGCTTCCCCACCCCCATAACTTTCTCAAACATCTTTTGGACTGTTCTCTCCCCCCTTCCCAATTCTCAGAGGTGAAAGCAATGCAAACAAGACAGCATGAACTTTTTGCATACTCAAGTCAAAGTCAAAATTCCTTTTGAGTTCATTGTCAGTTATTGTAAATCATATGACATATATCTTTTCCTCTGAGTCTTATGCTAGTCTGCACTGATGTTTCTGTGACTTCAGAAGAAATCCCAGCATATAACAAGAAAATTTTCCCAATCAAAGGAACACCGATTAGAACTATTTATATCTACTTATTGGAGACATTGGAACTTCATAGTTCCAATGTCTATGTAATAATAATAATAATAATAATAATAATAATAAATGTATATCCCGCCTCTTTCTATGGCTTATCTTACGGATAAGCATGTAAGCTTATGCTACAACTTCTTTCGCACATTCAGTCTCAAAAGTGGTAGAAGATGCCTTTGCCTATTTATATCTGGCTAGAGTGGCCTACAGATGTCTTGTAAAAATAAACTATTGTGCATTAATATGAGAAATTACTCTACAATAACATAGTTGCCACTGTACACATATAGAATACATTCCAGTCCAGAGATTTCCATTAAAATTGTTTAATCTGCTAAAGAAGCAAAATATGTTTGCCACTTCAATAAATGACCATAATGGAAATGCAAGCATCCAGGAATCTCATACTAAAAAAAATATTGTATTAGTGGTAGAGGAAGAATGGGACATGGAACTACATCAACTCCCCTCAAAAAAATTCTCATCTTTTGAGAAGAGAAGCAGATCTATCTGGGATTTCATGGCTAATAAATGTTTGGAATTATTATGCTGGCTCCCAACATGAAGGAGGTGTATCACTGTCACCTTGGTTAACTTGACCAAGAGGCTTTAGCATCAGAAACAGAAGGTTATGATGACGAATGGGAGTTGGTTGCTACAAACATTGTACTCATATTTTTATATTCATAATGCAGTAAAATCTTGTGATTGTCTTTAGTGGCTTATGCCAGGGATTATTTTAAATTATATATCTACAACTTGTCTGGAGTATAATGGCCTTTGCATATTTGAGCTTGGTTCTTACTCTAAAATCCCACTGCAGAAAGAGCTTAGATCACATGTGGAGAATAATGCTTTACATGAACAGCTCTATGCTTCTCGCTCCTCAAGTTGGCGGTAAAGCTCTAGGCTGCTTACTGGCTGGGGAATGGGAAGAAGGCAGGCAAACAGACAAGATCCATTCATGCTGTACTTTTCTGAAGATCCAGGAGAATTACCTCATTTCCCCCCCCCCTCTGTTGCAGAAGTGCAGCTGGGAGGGCACTTGCTTTCTTCTTCTGGCCACTGAATGGCCATTGAAGCATCCCCAGATTAATAGCTGGACACCACATGAGGAACTCATGAACAGCTTCACATAACACCCCAAAACAGACCTAGACACATAAGCTATGCCTGTATATGTCATAACAAAATTCTAGCCTTGTGTGACCTCTGCAAGGGCCATGATGCAGTAAGAAATAACTTGTGGCTAAGCTGCACTACAAAAATAATACAATGTGACACTATTTAAACTGCCATGGCTCAGAGCTGTGGGATTCTGGGATTTGTAGTTTTGTGAGATATTTATTCTACTCTGTCAAAGAACTTTGGTGCCATGACAACTACAAATCTCAAGAATCCATAGTCTCGACCCAGGGCAGATAAGTGGTGTCAAACCGCATTAATTCTGCAGTGCACATGCAGCGTCGGTTGGCTGTTTCTACTCTTATACAACTTGTAGAAGAAGAAAAGGGTGTTGCTGCCAGTTAGAAAAATGAAGAGGCAGTACAGACTTGGTTGATCGACCAAAGCAGCTTGATGAGTTTTGGAAAATGCTCAGGGCAGCATCAGCCACTTGGGGGTCTTCAGGGTAAAATGTAGAAATTGCATCTTCAAACATTACAGAGGAAGCAGTAACTTCAGATGAGGAAAGAGGAACGATTGCAAAAATTAGGAGCTCCTTTACATAATCCCCTGGAGCAACCCGAATAAACTTCATGGAGCTGATGGTTTAGGCCTCTAGGATGAGCACAACAGAAATAAGGTGGCTTCAGGGAGCAAAATCTCTCCTATGTTAACATTTTTTTCTTCTCTCTCTCTCTCTCTCTCCCTGAAGCTAAAACTCAAAAGACCTTGTTCCATGTTTAATTTTACTGGAAATGACTGAAAACATTTTTCTTGTCCTCTTCTCCCCACCCCAACCTGTCTCCTCAAATATTAAATGGCTCTCCAGGGGTCTTTTAGACAAATATATCAACTCTTGTTCTTTAAAATGGTGGAAGAAGGGGGAAGGGATGAATAACAGAGCCTGATATGATTGACAATCCAGGCAATGTCTTAAAAGATTCTTTTTAGGTTATTAAAAAAAATGAAGAAGGAGGCTAGAACCTCATTGTAGACATAGGTTCTTGGTGAAAAGTGAAAAGAAATGTTGAAATCATTATAATTAACATTTCTTTTCACTTTTCACCAAGAACCTATGAGCATTCTTACCTTGATCTCTGTGTATGGCTTAACCTACTTCTGCTGACAATAGCCATCAGGCTAATTTTGGAAGATTTGTTACTAAAACATTTAAGGTATTTAAAGACATTTCATGAACAGTTTCAGAATTTAATTACAAAGGAACATCTTTTTGCAGTTGTGGGTGTACCCTCTTTCATACAGATACTTCAACAGTGACAGTTTTCCTATCTCTCTCAGAAAGCCTCGTGTTGTTGTATGTGCATGAGGGGATGTAATGGCAATGATATTATGCATACTGTTGGAACAAAATAAATATCATTATTTTGATCCACCATATTCCAGAAGACATCCATGAACATGTTTACAGTTGCACTAAACTTCTGTAGACTATTGGCTGAGCTGTTAGTGAGGAAGTGAGAAATCCAGTGAGGAATAAAATTAAATCCAGTGAGGAAGTCTCCTCCTGGATTTGGTACTAATTTTAAGGAACAGGCCAATACATTATGTGGATAGGTCTCAGTATCTTGAATCGCTCTAAAAGAGCATAGTTTAGTCTAACAATTAGATTATAACAGATTCATGCCTACCTTGACCTCAGAGCTACCAGCCTCCATTGCATGTGACCTGTTCACAACAGACACAAAAAGCTGTGAGTACAATTTTTAGACAGTTATGATGTTCTGAATCCTATTATTAGTTTCAATAAGAATAGATCCATTGAATCAATTGGTTTTATATAAAAAATGACTCACCATTCAATAATTTGTTCAATTGCCAGCATGGTGTAATGATTTCAGCATTTGACTAGGATGGGAGTCCAGGGTGCGAATCCTGGCTCAGCCGTGGAAACCCACTGGGTGACCTTGGACAATTCACACTCTCTCAGCCTTAGAGGATGGTAATGGTAAATCCCCTCTAAAGAAACTTGCCAAGAAACCCCTATGATAGGTTTGCCTTAGGGTCACCATAAATCAGAAATGACTGGAGGGCACACAACAACAACTCTAGATTATAAGATTATATTCTCAGGTAGTCGTGTGAGTCCAACTTGATTCATATGATAGTCTGGGAACATGACTGTTATTCACATCATCATTATCAAAAAGAAAAAGAAAATGAGAAACAAACTGTTGTATATATTGCATAGCAATCTAACCAGATTGGCCATTGAATGTAGATGTGATGGAGAAATGCCACCCATTTTAGTAGTCTGATGCCTAAACCCTTCTCCATCAAATCTACGTTGTACACCTAGGAAACATTACATGTGTAAGCCAGAACACCTGTGCCAGGCTGTCTTATATTTCCTTTTAAAACAAGGTGTTGACCCATGGTTGTCACTGGTTTCCAAGTAGGTTCCACAGGTTTTGATTCATATCATGATCTGATGTCAGTATGAACAGTAAGAAGCCCTTTAATTTTCTCATAATGTCTTCTATCAATGCTATACCAGGGGATGAGGAGTTATCAAAATGGCCACTTGACTCCCTTCTGACAGGCTGGGTCTGGCTGACATAGGAAGGAGTCCACCAAAGCGCATTTTGCAAAGGCTTTCTTTTATTTGGGAGATGACCCTGTCAGAAATACCTGTCCCTATTTGACAAGGGTAACACTGCAGTCAGGTCCTTGCACCAGGAGCTCTCTGTTGAACATTTTTATGGATGACGAAGAAGACTCAGGAATTCACAGAATTGCTATTGTCAGTTTACAGACAAAAGTCTATGGAACTTTCCTGCACTGTCAAGTTTAACTTTTGGAAAGACTCTCACTGAAAAGCAAGGTCAGGATGCAATTTCAGGAAGAGAATAGGTTTCTCTGAACTCTGTCATCACTTCATTTTTGCTTCTATGCAAAGAAAATTGTATCTTGTGTTGCGAGTCATACCACATTTATTCTTCGGTAGTTCTGCACTGCAGTCACCACCAAGTCCTTTCCTGTCAAAATGTTTACATTGGCTATGAATCCGTTACGTAAATGAACAACAATTCCAAGGCTAGGAAGAAGCAGATTTTCATCTCATCGTGGCATTTCCTTTTTGCCAAGTTCTGTAGAAGAAACGGGAGGAAGGGATTCAAATGCACTCTTGAATTTTAAATGAACAAAGTTGTATGATCAATACTGGGATAAAATCACAGAATGCCTGCTGTTTGAAAGAAAGGCTTCCTTTCATGACTTGGCCTTTGGTTCTCTTGATGTAAGGTTTTGAAAACCTAAGCTTTATGAATACTTCTCAGTGCTGGGCATGCCGAGATATACTAAAGGTGAATGTTATTACCCCACTTGTTAAAGTTGAAAAACAAGGTGGAATGATTCCACCTCCCATGAATTCCTTACATTGCCTGTATTTATTTATTTGATTTGTACCCCACCTTTCACCCAAAAGTAGGACACTAAACACCTTACCATATATGTGAAAGCAAAATTGCTAAAATAAGAAATGGTACTAGAGTTAAATCAGCATTAAACAATCGATCCAATCAAAATATTACTTTCATCACATTAATTTAAAAAGAATTAAAAACAAATCTATATTAACACCACACACTTATCATGCTTCCTTCTAACCCAAACAGATTGAAAGGCCTACTTAAATCAGAAGGTCCTTGTCTGTGGAGAAACAGTGGGCAGAAAGGGAACCATCCCATCTTCTCTGGGGAGGGAATACCTTAGCCAAGAAGCAATCAGTGAGAAGGTGCTCTCCTAGCCATTTTGATCCAATATTAAAGGTTCAGGAGGTAGTTTATTTGCTTCCCTGTATTCGTCAATCTATATTCTTCAGTCCAAGAGACTGGCAGACTAAGGTCTAATTTGCACTGCAGCAGTGGTGCCCCTAAGATTGGTGCCACCCAGTGCAGTAACTCATGGTAGCACCCGTCCCCTTTTACCTCCTCCCATTTCACACCATACAGAATCCTTAGTAATGCTTTTTTGCACTAATGTTACTTGGAAATCGTAATTCCCATATACCACAGAATGTAATGCTAATAGTTGTGACATAAACAACTAGCAAAATTAGAATTATACCTTTAAGTTGCAATATTATATGCATAACCTAAATGTATTTACATATACATAGTGAAGATTTGGTTAAAGTGTAATGTTTTTAAAGAATTATATATATATATATATATATATATATATATATATATAATTTTTTGAAAAATTGAAATATTGATTTTTAAAAATTCTAGGGACTCACTTTTTTCTTCCCCCTGAGCTTCACCCCACTCTCATCATCTCTTAAAGCATTTTAAAGGGGAGGAGATGAATGCCACAGCCTGTTTCTACCAAAAGGTAGGCGTTTGAAGAGCAGTGGTGTCACTGGACCTTAAGGTGTCACTTGGTGTGGTTCACACCCCCACACCTGCCCAGTGACCCCACTGCACTGCAGTGATAATGCAGTTTGATACTGATTTAACTGCCATGGCTCCATCCTATGGAATTCTGGGATTTGTAATTTGCTGCAACACCAGAGCTCTCTGAAAAAGGAAGCTAAATCCCTAAAACTACAAACACCAGAATTCTATAGCATTGAGCCATGGCAGTTAAAGCAGTGTTAAACTGGATGAATTCTGCGATGCAGATTAAACCTTAGTTGAACCTGTTCCCAAGAACGATTGGCCCGGGGCTATCCCCCCAAAGAGAAAAAAGAATGATCAACAAAGAGGAGGAAAAATCCCCATTTACTGTATGCATGGACAAAATTTAGACAAGAATTTAAACATGTTAAAATAAATGGGAGAGAGTTTAGATTCAGAGATAGAAGGAATATTTGAATTAACTAGCATTATGATATTGTTACTGTTGAATGAAGGTAAAGGATACTAAAAAGAAATTCAAGAAAGTCTATGTAGGTTTGAACAAATTTAGATGGAATGTTAAAGAGAAAGTGCACTCAAACATGTAAAGGAAGCAGCCATATGGTGTTCCTATAGATAACTGATATGAAGATATGTAAGATAAAATTTACAATGATGATCAACGTGGCTTGTTGTTTTATTTGGTTTTATTTATTTATTTATCTAGGCATAATTGTTTTCTGTAAATAAACATTATTTAGAAAAGAAGAGGGGAAAGGATATAAAATCTGTACTGTATATCCTAATTTACATGCATAAATGGAAACACAGACAATAATTATTATAAAGACTTGAGAAGTGACCTGTATGCCTCCTGCTCAGCCTTGTAAGGTCTTAACTAGTGATGATGATCATGATTTTAAAACAAACAAACAAAAAACACCCCCTCACACACAGGCCCCAATCCCACTTACAGATAAATCGGTGTACGATCCAAATCAATGGATCGATTTGACAGTGGAGCATGGTTCCCACTACATTTGCCCCGATCACATTTTTCCCCTCCAAAATGGTTCCCATTCACAAATGAATCGATTCAAAGTGATTCAGTTCCAGCTAGCCAAAGGGGAAATTTGAATCGATTCTGATCCGTATGTGGTTCACACTTGCGCAGAGTCGATTTATCGAAAAAGAAGCAGAAAATATCAGCATCAAAAAGATATGGGTTAAATGGGTCTAGTGCATGGCCCTGCTCTCAGATTTGCTTCAGCGATTCGCATTAAGCGGTAAGCAGGGTTGTTTGAACTGGTTCAAACCGATTTACAATCTGATTTAAAAGGTAGTGGGAATGAGGCCACACACACACAAAAGAGGAGAATGGTGGTAGTTTAGTTCATCATATATTTATGTTCAGATCTCATAAGGTCATTACATTAACACAATAGTTCATTGCAATGGTGGTTTCACTTTTTGCATGCTTGCAACAGTTTTATACCAATCTCCAACCAATTTTAACTGTTGCTTTTTAAAAAAGGGTAACAAATCCTATCAAGTAAGGTTTTCATTTTATTTAATTTTTGCCAACATTGTCAATAATGACTAGGGAGGGGGTTTGCAGTAAATTACATAGCAACTAACTTTTAAGTAAATAACTTCACAAGCTCTACAAGAATGAAACTGTCAGATTTCCACATCTGCGCTTAAAATCAACTCTGCCACTCATCAGATTATGTACCATGCTACACTTTCTGAGCACCTTAATAGAGCTAACTCCCCTGAGACTTAGTCAGATTCACAAAAGAAGGCTGACTGACACAGCTAAGAGCTGAATGCTCTGAGTCACAAAGTGACTTTTGCTGGAGTGTTTCTTTCTTTGGGCTGGCTTGAGATTTTGACTTGCCCTTTGTGAATCTCACATCTATTGCTTTCCCTGGATTTCACTGACATCTTTTGAGATGAGAGGCTAGCTTCAGAGGCTATTCATTTCTTAGCTGTACCTAAATCTTCATGTGAGTTGAAGACCACCTCTGTTTTCATTACTTATGAGGTATATGTATGCATGTGTGCATACATGTACAATGTGCCCTTGGTTTCCTCTGGGGTTTGGTTCCAGGACCTCCATGGATACCAAAATGAATGGATGCTCAGATCTTATTAAATACAATGGCACTTACCAAAAATGACAAAATTAAGACTTGCTTTCTTGAATTTATATATTTTTGGGATATTTTCAAGCCATGGATGCGTGAATCCATGAATAAAGAATCCATGCATATGGAGGACTGGCTGTATGACTTGTCCAAGGCAATTGGTGGAGGAAGCTATGGAACACATGGCTGATGGAAAAGCTTGCTGATGGTGTCGGAAAATCAAATGGATGTGGGAACTGATTGCTGTTTCACTAGAAATGGTTTCCTTTAATTGATAATGTCAGTAACAACTCATAATATCTAAAATTTCCATAGTAATAGACAGGATTTTGGAAAGATGTCTTGATAGTTGTCCAGTAATGACAACCATACAATAACTTTAGAAGCTTCATTGCTTATTCATTAATATGTGTACCATTTTCATAACAAAAATCTCACCAAGTTTTGTTTTGTTTTTTGTTTGTTTAACCTATAATTTTGCATTGTTTGAAAATCTTTAATTTAAAAAAAAAACACCTTAAAATGGCATCCCTTATATAAAATGGCAAAATCAAGGTCTGCCTTTTGAAATGTGTATATTTTTAAAATATTTTCAAGCTATGGATGCTTGAATTCATGGATAAAAACTTCATGGGTATGGAGGGCTGGCTGTAGAGATGTGAAGAAGGTAATCCATAAGTGTGGGATATGATTCATATGTTTTCAACCTGAAAGGGATCTTAAATCAGAAACAGTGACAGCAAGAAACCAATGTGGTGTAGTGGATGGTGCCGATAGGATTGCTTTAAGATTGCCACAAGTCAGGACTGACTTCAAAGCACACAACAAGAACAAGAACATCTATCATCTGTCTGTCTGTCTGTCTGTCTATCTATCTATCTATCTATCTATGCACAAACACACACACACACATAGAAACCTCTATTTATTAGTTTATTTTCCAAATTCATTTTTTTCTCTCCTTGAGAAAAGGTATGCTCTATACCACTTTTCCACAGCTTCGTTTAATTGAGGGGAGGGCAGATGATGAATAGACCAGCCTGTATTACTAGCAATGATTGCATCAGCAGAAAGACAGCCACAATCATCCAGAAAGTGCATCCAATAAACATATTTCAAATTATTTTCCATCTACTATTATAAATTCCATGGAGATGACATGAATTATTTCCTCCTCCCTCCTTTATCACTCATCCTCCCACCATCTGTAATTTCCCCACAGATGTCAATGTTATAAGAATTATGCCATCTTCTAATTCAATGTTATACCATGGGTCACTAAATATTATTTTGAATATTGCAATATTTTTATTAATAATATCTATCCCTCATCTTGAGGCACACCAGGGTGATCTGATACAACCAAAACAAGCATACTAAAAAACAAAAACCCCAAGCAAACAGTAAAACAAATGCCTGAATAATTAAAAAACAGAGTTGATAGCAGGCCAGCACCCAAGATTTAGTTCCAAAGCTGGACCAGAAACCAAATAGACTATCTACCAGTTTAGAAGCTATACTTTGAACATCAGAGTTAAACTGAAATTTTCCAGAAACTATTGTATGAGAAAATCTGTCCTTTTAAAATTATTTTTTCTCAACCCACCTCTTTAAAAAAAAAAGAAAATAAAAAAGACCACTCTGGAGATTTTTCCCTTGGAGTATTCTCCAATAGTTTCCTCTGTTGTTTGCCATTCTATCTGATTCTCCCCAGCTAGAATGATACTGGGGGCACATCATATTACAGAATGACAGCATTATTATTCCATTTTAACTAACATGGTTCTGTCCTATGGAATCCTGGGGTTTGTAGTCCCTTGAAATACTAGAGAAGTGTGGCTAAGGATTATAAATGCCCCTCCCTAATCTGCAAATCTCAGGATTCCATAGGATACAGGCATGCTGGTTGACATAGAATAATAGGGTTATAAATCTGTAGCAGAAAGGAAGCCTAGATCTGAGACATTGTAGAGGATGTTAAGTAGTGGCATTTGTAGCTCTCTTCATAGAGAAGGCTAAATGAATCAAAAAACAACACTTCCCACAATTCCATAGCATCAAGCCATGGCAGTTACAGTGGTGTCAAACTGGGTTATTTCTGCAATGCAGGTGCAGCTTCAGCTATTCAGTTTCTGCTATTCTCATTGTCAGTTGCAGTAAATGTTATTGCTGTGTGCCTCTAGCCTGTTTACAATTCATGTTGACTCTAAGGGGAGCCTATGATGGTTTTTTGTTTGCAATATTTGTTCAGAGAGGTATGCTATCACCTTCCTTTAAGGTTGAAGAGTGTGGGATTCAACAGACCATTCCTTTGGAGCGGCTTGCAGCCACCCCTTTCCTCGCCAGATAAGGATCATGGCAACTATACTCCACGCCGCAATCCAGACATTCCCTGATGCAAAAAGAAGCCACAAAAAAGTGGCATTTTTTGGTGCAGTGGAAAGGGCACCCTAGCTGCTGTAGCAGTGGTGGCCATTCTCCACTTCTTCAGTGCAGCATTTGTAAACACTGCACCAAAGACACAGCGTGATGCCAAACGCCATTTGGTAGCTTGGGAGGCATCACGTCAGAATGGGGGCGGAGTCAGGGGAGCTGGCATAAGGTCACCACGCCACCACTCTGCCCCCACACCTGCTCTTTATGCCAGTTTATATAACCCCATGACTTGCCCAAGGCCACCCACTGGGTTTCCGTGGAATTCCAGGGACTAAAACCCTGGGTCTCAAGCAGAAAGGCCAAAAAGTTCAGCATCAGGCCATGTTTAGATGATGCATGCCCCGAACGAGGCCGGAAGCCAAGGCAAAACAACCAGGCCAAAAAGGAGCAGACAAAAATGCTCCTTTTGCCAGCTCACTTCAAAACCATGGCAGTGGCCCCGATCAGGGCTGGGTATGTGCTATCACTGTGGTTCTGGCGCAAATAACACCACTTTATTGGGCCTGTCTGTTTGAGATCCTGGTCTCCTACTTGGAGCACCAGACTGACTCTACATAATATTCAATAGAATCATAGAATCAGAAGAGACTCCAAGGGACATCCAGTCCAACCCCCTCGCAAAGCACTATGAATGGATGGTCGTCCAGCCTTTGTTTCAAAAATCTCAGAGGGAGTGTGTTCAACTGTTGAACACATCTTGCTGTCAGCAAGTTCTTCCTAATGTTTAGATGGAATTTCTTTTCCTGTAGCTTAATCCATTACTCTAGGCCCTTTTCTCTGGAGCTATACAAAACAAACTTGCTCTGTCCTCAATATGACACCCCTTCAAATATTTAAACTGGGCTCTCATATCACCTCTTAATCTTCTCTTATCCAGGCTGAACATACCCAGCTTACTAAGTTACTCCTCATACTGCATGGTTTTCAGACTTTTGAACATTTAGGTTACCCTCCTCTGGACATTCTCCAGCTTCTCAACTTCCTTCTTGAACTTGGTGCCCAATAATCACTCGGAAAACTCTTTAAAGACCTGAAATGAATTTTAACCCCAACAATTAGCAAAATTCTTCTTCTCCTGAAGAAAAATAACACAATTGTCTTCCCTACTTCCTCAGTTTCTCTCCTTAGAAGTAGTGTGTAATTGCTATAAGGCGAAAACTAGGTTGACACAAGGTGTGAGAAGAACACTGAAGGCAAAAGCAGCAGCTGTTTTGCTGAACTCTGTCTGACTGTGAGCAGCGCAGCAAACGCTTGAGGGGAGACACATATACAATTTTCCAAGGTTTTGTAATTTTACTGCAATAATTTGTGCTGACTTTCCTTTAGTAAAACAGACAATATGATGGCCTACAATTTCCACACATTAAACATTTTCAGTTCTAATATTTATTTCATTCATGCTCCACTTTTCTCCTAGAAGTGAGACCAAGACAGATTATAACACACACACTCACACACACATGCTTGTTGTTACTGACTGCCCTTGAGTTGATGTGGAAGGACTTGCAGAAGGTGGTCTTTTCCCCAGACCACCTCAGCACCTTTCCCTGGGCAATCACACTTGATCCCCCAAAAGAACCCAAATGCTGGGTTACTCCCTGGCCAGCCTGCATCAGGAAGACCAACCAGAAAGTATTTAGTGATGTAAGATCATTTTGAATAATAAGGTCTGGGCTGGGATCCTTAACCTGTGTATATTTATATAAGGCCTGTACAGGACAAATGTGTGTGCCAACATAAAGCCAAGATAAGAGTTGTGGTTATTTGTTGTGTTGGTTTGTCTCAGATGATCAAATAATAATGGGAACTGATCAATGGTTTAATCGTAGGTCTATATCTTGAAATATATTGTTTGATGTATCTCATTTAGAGAACAAAACTAATTCCCAAAACTTTATAGCTCCAAAACATGTAATCAGTGTCACAGCATGAAAAAATAGGGCCTCATATGGCAATATGCAAATATCAGAACACAACTGTCGCAGTTCTCTAAACAGTTGTGAGATAAGGGCATTTGAAAATCTAAAACTTGTCTCTTTGTCTAATCAAAACTTATAAACCTTTATATCTTAAAAAACCCATCATATCCAGTATGTTTTGTGGTCTTAATATAAGGTGATAGTGGACAGATGAACATTAAAGGATTTAGGTGTCAGACACTTATTATGCAGTGATAATCAATGGCGTAAAATTAATAAACAGGAATAGGCAAGAATTCTGGAAGCTTGCATCCAGCACAAAGCCAAAATTGTCTTAATGGTGTTAACATAACCTTTTTTATATATACTTGGTGGTATAGACAAACCATGGGCTCTTGCTATCTCACATTGTCAAGGGTCTATAGATGCACGGGTATCAGTTATGTCTCCCAAGTCGCCTCTGGTGCCAACTTTTGTTCTGTTCCTGGGAGAGAACATCTGGAATGGCATCTCCACACAGCTAAAGCGTAAGCAATGTAAAGCAAATGTTTGCAGTAGGTGCATAACCCTATGGGATTCGAAGCCACTGAATAACACATGGACAGCGGCCAGGTTATCACAGTAAAAATGAACTGAGGAGTTAGCCAAATCCTAGCTTGTTGCTGCCAACACAACAGGAAAAAATGTAAAAAATAAAATCAGTAGTTAACCCAGATTGTATCCAAGCTTCAAAACAAACTTGGGCACTCTATCACCCACAAAAATAGACTCCAAATCTCACTGTGACAGCTGCATCGGATGAAACTTAAAACATATATTTAAGCTTAAGCCCATCTCAACAAATTGAAAAAACATTAACTTTAACTAAAAATTGTAATCAGATCTTTAGTAATGTCAAACGTAAGTTCAATCTTATGATGTGGTTTTGTCACTCCATCGATTATCTTAAGAAGATGTTTCAAAAAAGGCTCTACGTGGAGCTTTCACTCCATATAGAAAATATAAATATCGTATGATTTCTTAGATGATAGAAGGATTGACAATGAATTGGGGAAAAGATTTATTGACTGATAACAGATAAAATTAAATTTTGACTACAAGAAATTATTAAAATTAAAAATACAAATGTAAACGAACAACAATTGAAAATGATCAGAAAATGGAATAAGAACCACACCAATTAGCATTTATAAATGACAAATTTCAATGTTCATTTGTACAAAAATTTTGGACAGAGGTTAAACAACAGATAAATACAATTATAGGGATAGAAATACAATTAAGTAAAGAAATTGCTTGACTCTCACTTTAGTGGAAATAGGATTGAATAATAATCAAAAATATGTAACAAAACAATTTCTAAAAGCTGCTCATGCAGTGATTGCTTATGGATGGAGAAACAAATTACATTGGAACAAAACTTACTCATTTAAATATATAAAAGAATATACTGTATACTAGTCGACTTCCTTAGGGAAAGAAGATTAAAATATATTGGGGAAAGCAATAAAGAACCATGGGAAGACAAGTGGGAAACAGTAATTAAGAACGTGAAAGGTAAAATGGGGTATGAAGAAGTTAATAATATAATCAATAATATTATCCATATCTCCAAAACCGATTGTTAATTTGATTGGATTGTAAATTTCTCTATGCTGTTTTCTTATTTGGGTGGGGGGCGGGGGGAGAAAATTACAATATGAAACATGAATGTATAATATGTATTATACATGGTGTAATAAAATTTTTTGGAAAAATTAAAAAAAAAGATTTCTTAGTAAGCTGTATATAAAACTGAACAGCCCATGAAGAGCTTGATCCATATAAAATTTATCTTGAAACTGAAAGTCTGACAATTTAAAATCTGTAGGGTGAACCAGCAACAAACAGAAAGCCAACTTAATGTCACATTTGTCTAATTTAGCCCCAAACCATGACTGAGCACCTGTTTAATTGTATTGCCAAATGATGTATAACAAATGGTATATAGTTTATGGGGGATAATGTCATTAACCAAGCCTCTATATGGGTGTGACAAATGGTGAATAATGTGAAGCTCTCAGTCTTAAGTTGGGAACTGAAGGAGAAATAAACAGACCAAGTACTAACTAGACCTTTAACAACTTGTTGGCAATATTTGTCTCTTATCTCGTGTTTCATGTTAACCTGATAATAAATTATTCGTCAAAATGGGTGACAGACCCACTGAAAGGTTATGTAGAAACCCCACTGAAAACATCTTAAATTGTGGGCAGCTTGTGGATAAGAGTAAGAGGACAACAAATGTCTACCCCAACTAAATTAATGGGGCTGAGATCCTTTTGGAGGTGAAGGGGGACCACCTCCACACATTTTATTGAGCAGATTATCTTTGATGGCTCAGGCCTTTGTTATACCTATGAAAGGAATGATAACCCTTGGGAAAGTGAGCCTTTATATTTGTATCCACAAGAGAGCAAATAAATTTATATATTTATTCTCGAGAATCTTATTTTTTGTGGACTGTAACAAATAATCACTCAATAAGAGTAGTCTCTATATGGAATGACAGAATATATGATAACATCAGCATATCCCACCTCAGTTATATGGGCCCATATTATCAGTCATCTATGGGAGGGGGGCAATAACCATAGAAGAACTGAGCGAGGCATAAATGGTGAAGGTGTAAACTTCAAAAGACTGTAGAATAGGCAATGTGGCAATTTAAATCAAATCTGAAATCTCACCTTTTTAAAGGCCATATCAGTGTAGGACACTAGTCCTAATTTGAAACAAGAGGTTCATTCCCACTTGCAGTTTAAATTGATTCCTGCTGCATTTTGGAAATCGATTCTAAAAGGTCCCTTGTTCTCACTACAAAGGGTGTCTTTTCCTTACCCCAATGTAATTGCTTTTTTTGGTACGATTGCCATCCCCATTGGTTGCACCACTTCAAAATCCCCCATCAATCATCTATGATGTAAGTGCAGCTCGGGCAGCCTGGCTTGGAAATTTGGGGTGGGGTTGTAGGTTGAGACAGTGTGACCTGAGGCAGAGACAGTGTGAGGCTGAGAGCATGTGACCTGAGGCTGAGACTTTAAAAAGCAATTTCTTAGCAAAATGTGCTCAGAAAGGGTTTGTCATTCCCTTCCTCTGAGGCTGAGAATGTGTGACTTGTGGGTTTTTCTTGGCAAGATGTGTTTAGAGAGGGTTTTCCATTGTCTTCTCCCGAGTCTGTGAGAGTCTGATTCTCTCATGGGTTTTTCTTTGCAAGATATGTTCAGAGGGGGTTTGCAATGTCTTCCTCTGAGGCTGAGAGAGTATGATTTGTTCAAGGTCACCCAATGGGCTTCAGGGCCAAGCCAGGAACCAAACCCTAGTCCCCGGAGTTGCAACCCAATGCCCAAAACTGGCTTCCAGCACAATTAAAATAAAACCTATAATTGGATCCCTATATGGAACAGAGCCTGCAGTAAATAGGTCAAACAATGTCAAGTTGTATATAAAAATATAACCAGGAAAAAACCCTTTTCTATCCCCTTGCAAGAAAGAAGGAGGGACGAGAAGGAAGAAGGAAGGGGGGGGGGCATACAAAGGCTTAACAGACAGAAGGAAGAAAGAAAATGAGAAAGGAAGAGGATAAGGATAGAAGAAAATGGGAAGTATGTTTATGTATATTATCAGTGTTGAAAAAGCTCTATTGAAAAACCTCACAAGAATAGCAGATACAGTGGTACCCCGGGATACGAAATACCCAGGTTACGAAATTTCCGGGATACGAAAAAATCCCATAGGAAATAACTGTTCCGGGTTACGAATGTTTTTTCGGGTTACGAAAAAATTTTTTGGTGCTTTTCGGCGCTTTTTCGCACGAAACGCGGCTTTTCCCCATTAGCGCCTATGGGTTTTCGGCTTGCGAAGGCTTTTCGGGTTACGAAAGCGGCCGCGGAACGAATTAATTTCGTAACCCGAGGGAGCACTGTATTAAAGAAAGTTTGTCCTGTTTATGATTACAGGCCCCTAAACAGCCAAGCAGGCCCATGGCATGGGGAAGGGTAAAACAGCACAGGCATGGGAAAACAAAAGCAACCCTTGGTAGAGTGGGCTTGGGAAACTGAAACAGCAAACAATCCTACCCAGCACAATCACAAAATGCTGAGTACACAAAGCAGACACAAAAGAGACTAGTGGTCAGCCTGCCCCTGAGGCTGAGAGAGTGTAACTTGCCCAGACCACCTGGTAAATAAAGGGCAGGGGCAATTGAGAATGAATTCAGGAGTTAATAAAATATATTTTGGGTCTGAGTGGGCACTGAAACGGCAATCTGGAAGCCCAGGTCACTCTGGGATACAAAGACCAGGGGAGTAAAAGTCTCTCGACTTGGCTTTATAGCACCAAGCCCCCTAAAACTTATCCAAACACAGAATACTGGTAGCCTGAAAGTCAAGACTTATCCACTGGGAGCCTTAAAGAAATAATAATAATAATAATAATAATAATAATAATAATAATAATAATAATAATTATTTAAATTCCACCTTTTCCAAAGGTAATCAAAGAGAAAAATGGGGGGGAGGCAGAGGGGAAAGCTCTCCAAATTGAAAAGGGGGGTAGCTAAGAACAAAGGCAAAGAACCCCCCCCCCCAAAAAAAAGTTTGAAACCCTAAGTAAAAAGGAACTGGCAAAAACAACAGTGAGGAAAAGCCCCGCACAGACAAGGCAGCAATAGACAGCACAGTTTAAACAACCATATAAACAAAGGCTTGGCAAGGAAATCCAGGAGCTCAGCCAATCTGCTTCTGTCTCCATCAATTGCCTGAGCCAGAATAAAGAGCTAGGGGCTGCAGGATACAATTGCCTCTGACCATGCCCCCCCCCCCCCCCCCCCTTTCCCCATGGCAAAACTGCTTTGGTGCGATTTAAAATATGTATCCCTGTTCCAGGGAGGCCAGCAAATTATGCATCACTACCCAGCGGCTCTGACATGGGGGTGATGCAGAATCTTTACACTTTAGGATCTTGTGTAGTTCTTTCATGGCTGCCCTTTCCATTTCTAGTCTTCTTCTAATTTCCTGACTGCCATGTCCATTATAAACAATGTTTGATCCAAGGTGTGGGAAATCTTTAACCATTTTGATTTCCTCATTGTCTAGGTTGAATTTATGTAGATGCTCTGTGATCAATATTTTTGTTTTCTTTATGTTCAGCATTAAACTGCCTTTGAATTTTCTTCCTTGAACTAGCTTAGTACCTTTCCCAAGTCTATGAAGTTTTCTGTTAGTATGGTGTCATCTAAATCTCTCAGATCATTGATGTTTCTTCCCCCTGTCTTTGCTGCTCCTTCTTCTGTGTCCAAGTCTGCTTATCGTATAATATGTTCTGCATGCAAGTCGAATAGATAGGGTGAAAGGATGCAGCCTTGCCTGATCTCTTGTCAGTTGGGAACCATTCTGTTTCTCCATAGTCTGTTCTAACAGTAGCCTCTTGTCCTCAATACACATTTTTATATTGTTTTGATCACTATGTAAAGTGCCATGTAAAACTTAAAGTGCTATATAAATAAACACTGATGATGATGATGATGATGATGATGATGATGATGATGATGATGATGATATATAGCTGGATATTTTGATTGAAGTGGTACTATCAAGAAAAGTAGGTTAAAAACTAATCCCCCACCCAGCTGTTCTCTTCTACTGAATTTCTTTGAGCACAGTAGCAAACAGTGTGAGGTGAATAATACGTTAAGACTTTGATCATATTCACACTTCTCTGGAGATGAGTCCTACTGTACACTTACTTTCAAATTACCATTTATCATATATATATTTTTTATAATTGAGAATTCTTTAGTCAAATACATAATTTCAGTGTGTTTTTCCAATGAGATAAACCCTAGTCATTCTTTTTTTCGAAGTGCATTGAATCTAATTCAGCTGCTTTTCTCACATGGAGAATGATAAGTCTAAATATAATATTGACCACTATACATGTGATTGTAACCTTTAAATTAGGGTTCTTTAAATCAGGGGATTTCAAAATATGAAGATCATCCAAGGTACATCTGTTAGGGGTGGGGTATTGCTCCTTCCGCTTCATGGCTGATTCAACATGTTTCCAAACTAAGTTGTATATTGTTGTTTTGTATTGTATTGTGTGTAGTTTCCTTGCAATTCCATAGTCAAATATAAAGTCTGTATTTATGATTAAATGATATGTGTTCAGGGACTCAAATCAAAGGCTAATCAATAAGAGGCATTAACATGTGCATAAAATATTTTTATGTTGCTTATCACCTCCATAGATTTTGTATTATACTTTTCATTTCAAGGGCTCAGAATTTATTTTGCACTAGATTGAATGTGTTGTGAATATGTATTTGCTGAGTCAGAATAACTGGCTTCATGTGTAATAAGAAAGCATTGCAGGATTTATTAAGGTTTTCACTTTGTTTTTGTTCATGTTTCTAAATAACAAATTCAGTTTTACAGCTCCCAAGAGGCTTTAGTTTTTACAAAAGCCAGCATGGATTTGGACTGATATTACCCTGAGAATAAATACAATCGCAGCTTTCAGACAGGGTGCCATTTTGCAGCTTTCAGTTCTCATCTGTATACACCAATCCACTGAAACAAACATTTGATTTTTTATATGATTTTTATTTTTTGCTTCAAATGTGAAAATGAATAAGGTTATCACACCTCACCCTTATGGTAAAACTGACTGAACAGACCAATAAACATACAAGTCAGAAACTAGCAATTTTTGCCACAGTATCATTAAACTGTGCCTGCTGCTTCCAAAAGGATCAACTAGAGAAGCAATCTCAAGCAATAAACTACCTCAATATAAACTAGATTGTAACTTTTGCAATTTAACCTGTATCACGGAGATAAGTAGCTCATGACAAGATTAGGACTCATCAGGAGAAGTATGATTTCTTCATCCCATATCCCATGACTGGTCTTTCCCGGGGAAGGGTTTTTTATATTTTAAGAAAAATCCACTTACTTCGCTTGCTTGGCTATATATGGGTTGGACCTAAACTTGAGTAGACCTACTGAAATCAGTGTAACTTTGGTCAGAACTAAAGTGTGTGTGTGTGTGTGAGAGAGAGAGAGAGAGAGAGAGAGAGAGAGAGAGAGAGAGAGAAAGGCCAGCTCACTAAATGTATCATCACAAATGAAAAGACCCAAATGCCTAAATATATATATATATATATATATATATATATATATAAAATCCTCTTCCTTCCATGTCATATCACTATCATGTCATATCACTACAAGTAAACTCAGGCTGCATCCACACTGTAAAAATAATCCAGTTCGATGCCATGTTAACTGCAGTGGCTCAGTGCTATGGAATTCTGGAAATTGGTTGTTGTGGCACCAGAGCTCTGAGGCAGAGAAGGCTGAATGTCTCACAAAATTACAATTCCCAGAATTCCATAGCATTGAGTCGTGGCAGTTAAAGTGGTGTCAGCTAGATGCAGCCTTAGTAACTGCTATCAAAAGTGTTTTTTCTCATTTCCATCTTAACACATCAGTGCTTCCTTCCTATGACAGTACTGTCTTTCTCTTTTAAAATACTGTATTACTACCAGAGCTAGATAATGTTATGTACAATCTCCTCTGAACAAATCTTGCCAAGAAAGCCCCATTATTTTTGGGAGCCAGTTTGATGTAGTGGTTTGAGCATTGGACTATGACTCTGCACAGCAGAGTTTGAATCCTCACTTTGCTATGAAAACACCTGCCTTGGGCAAGTCACACTCTCTCAGCTTCAGAGAATGGCAATGGTAAACCCCCTCTGAAGACATTTCCAAAACAAACAAACAAAAAAAAAACCCCTATGATAGGGTCGCCATAAGTTGGAAATAACTTGAAGGCACACAACAACAACAACAACAAGATAAAATTTATGGTTATGATCACTGTAGCCTGTTAATTCATTCCCTTTTATTTATGTATTTTGGCACAGAACTCTCCCCTCATCAAGATGCATCATCTCCAAAACCAGCCAATTCTATTGGTACAAGTGCCTTTAAATTCCTCTCTTCATCGCTGACAATAAAAATCCAAGAACAGTAAAGGAAGCAAGGAACAACTTGCAACTCTTTTATGACACTCCAGATCTACTGTACCTCTCCCAGCCTAAAACATGGGATTTGAACGATTGTATTGTTTTGGGGGTTTTTAAATCCTGTCTTTTTCCTATGGAGTTTAAAGAAAAAAGACCGTAATTTGGTAACTCTATGAGCAAATTTATTGTGCACAGGAAAGCCCCTCAGAATGCCTTCTGATAGTGATACACTTAGTGAATGCAGAAGTTAAGAAGGAGGATTGTCATTAAAAATAAGCATAAACAATAGTTCATTCTGAAATTTATTTGCTATAAATCCCAATGTTCTCCAGGCTGCGTCTGCACTGCAGAAATAATCCAGTTAACACTGCTTTATATACCATAGCTTAGTGCTATGGAATTTTGGAAATTGTAGTTCTGTGAAACATTTAGCCTTCTCTATCAGAGAGTTCTGGTGCCACAACAAATTACAATTCCCAGAATCCCATACCATTGAGCCATGGCAGTTAAAGTGGTGTCAGATTGTGTTATTTCTGCAGTGTGGATGCAACCCAGGATTGTAAACACCCACTGATTAATGGATTGCTGGGTGTCTTTGTCTTTCTCCATGGGTGAGTACACACCTGAGCTGTGTATGTTAATGAATGGAAAACCTGGCCTGTTTTGTTGTACAGCAGAGCAACCCCCTTATTTTCTCAGGTGGAATAGCTTTTGCTTCAAAATCATTTTTTAAAAAATATTATTTGACATTTTCAGAACATCATGAGAGAAGTTTTTGATCACACGCTGTCCCCCAGAGAGAAAAGAGAGTTGAAGAGGGCAGGAATGCCTTTCGGTTTCAAAGAAGGGGCTGAACTGACTGGGCTACTTCAAAAAGGAATCCTGTCAGCAAAGACAAGAAGTTACATCCCAGCTTGCATTTAGCAGCCTTAATGTAAAGAACTGTGAAGAGGGATCTGCAGGCAGGTGCCAATAAAATATTTGGTGCACCAGCTTTGATATTACTGATTATAGCATGGCTTGGATATTAGACCGACAACACGATTATATTAATTTGAACTGTCTTGGCTCCATCCTGTGCAATCCTTGGATTTGTACTTTGGGGAGATAGTTAGAATTAATTAGCTAGAGAGTTCTGATCCATTCCCCTGAATTTCAACACAAAAACTGTCAAGCACAGGATTTTATGTCCCTCACCAAACTACAAATCCCAGTATTCTGTGGGAACACTGGGTAGTTAAGTCGTATCAGTGTGTTATAATGCAGAATGTGGATACACAACATGTCTCAGAGAAATAGGGATAAACTCTGTTTACTGATCACTGTCCATTTGACCACTTTAAAAAAAGCCCCATATGTACTGAGTTTACAGTAAGTACTCTGGTCAGATAAACAGTTTATCTAGGTGATGGAGGTTCCAAGCCTTCCTGGTTCTCAGCTAGCTACTCTTCTGGATGTATGCTTCCATGAGCTTTGCATTCAGCCAGAAACTGATGAGAGTTTAATCTATTTTGAGGAGAACTTGCAACCTCCCACCTCCCCCCCCAAAAAAAACAACAAACAGATTTCTTCATATTTGGAAATAGGGGGAAATGCCTTGAGATTAAATGGTGCTAATTTGTGGGAGGGGGGCTTAGAACCTGTCTGCATGGGCCAAATAAACTGCCCTCCCCTGGTCCTCTTGGCGGGGAGTCTGGACAACATGTGGCCCAAACCATACTTTGGAGGAAAACAGATCACCTTGTTCTACACCAAACCTGGGGCATACCCCCTTGTAACAGAGTTTTTAAAGCCCCTGTTTGCTCTAGGTCTTCCTGGAAGATCCAGACCCCCCCCCCCCCCAAAAAAAAACACCACATCCTGCTGTGCTGCCTGGAGCCATGGCTGATACCTGCATCATTTTCTCTGAGGTCAGAACCAGACGCCCAGGCATGTGGCCAATGCTAGGCAACATTATGACACCAGAAGTATGTAATACACTACAGTGGCAATGCCACCAGGTGCCACAGTGGGACACACATGTGGACAATTGCTGGGCATCAGAACAGAGGGCCTGAGCTAATGGGAGGAGGTCAGGGTAGCTCTGGAGCCAGGCTACTCTGAGCTGCCCTCGGGGTATCCTGGCAGAGAGGACCTTAGAGTCCTTAATTCTTAGCTTCTTCTGTGTTTGAGTCCCTGTATGTTTGACCATTATAGTTTTGCATTAGTATTGATACAACCTTTTTGATCTTTAACAACTAAGTGGCAGGCAGGCACAATCTCTATGACAGGACTCATAAATATTCATAAAACTGTACCTTTACAGAACTGTTGATCTGGAAGAGACCTCAAAGGATATGTAGTTAAGTGTGAACCCCTGCCAATGCAAGAAATCCATGGCCAATGCTTCCTTGATAGATAGCTATTCAACTTCTGTTCATAAATTTCAACTAAGAGGCCACCACTCCATTCCTCTTATCAAATGGAGAGATTCTTTTGACTTTTTAGGAGAAATCCATTTCATCCTATTTGATTCCAGTGGTTCCTGAAGCAGCAAAAGAAAATTAAAAAAAACAACTCCATCTTCCATATTAAAGCTTTTCAAACATCTGAGGATGGTTGTTGTACTTTGACCATATCATGAGAAGACGTGACTCACTAGAAAAGACAATACTTGGTGAAGTGGAGGGCAGTAGGGTAAGAGGACAATCACATACCAGATGGACAGACTGAATCAAGGAAGAGAAGGCCCTGAATCTGCAGGCATTGTAGGGTGGTGGAGGACAGGGTGACTTGGAGATTGAAGCTGATTTGATAGCCATTAACAAAAATAGCAAACATCACCTCTCAAGCCATCGCTTCTCCAGGCTACCCATGACCAACCCCCTCAGCCAATCCTCATAGAATTTTGTTTCCAGATCTTTTACCATCTTGGTCTCCCTCCTGTGGAGTCATTTTACCAGCAAGCCCACTAGAATTCTTGAAAAAGTCTTACTGATAGCAAGATGCACACCATCTCCCAGTCCATTAAGCTTGTAACTCTACCAGAAAAGAAGAGATAAGATTAAACCAGCACGGTTTGTTTTTGAGAATCTTCTGCTAGCTCTTAGTAATCACAGTCTTCTTTTATAACTGCTCACAGACTGTCCATTTCATGATCTGCTCTAGACTCTTTCCTGGTAACAGCATCAAGCTGTCTAGTCAGTGGGGTGGTAGAAGTGTAATTATTCACTAAATTCATTCTAAAAGGAAGCAATGTAAGTTTAGCAATTTTCTTCCAACAGTGAGAAAATCTTTGAAAACTGCAGGTTTCGGTTCAAGAAAAAAACACCCTTGCAATTCAAAAAATATCAAATGAAGGATAAATGCAACTGGCAGGCTTTCTCACCGCTACTGTCCACTTGAGTAGACAGGTAGATACACATGTGGCTATCTGTACACTTTGCCTGGCATGTCATCAGTAGCATACCTAGCATATTTGACACCTGGTGTGGATCACTGTTTTAACACCCCCTAACAAATAAAATTATTTTCAATAATAATCTTGAAATAAAGTGAATAATGATGTTTCTGCCACCATCACTGCTGCTACCCATCTCTTCAGGGTGCTGGCAACCCCAGAAGAGATGGACAGTAGTACCAGTGGTGCTGGCAACAGTGGCGACTCCTCCTCCTCCTCGCTGCTTTTCCTTCTTCTGCGTCCCTTTCCCACCCATCCAGAAGCCACTTCCAGGTCTGGAGGGGCTACTGATCAGACAGGAGAGGGAGCTGAAGGAAGGGGAGGATACCATGGTCACTGAGCCTCAGTGGACAGAGAAGGAGACACTCTCCTTACTCACTGAAGGTGACTATGACCACCTCTTTTTTCTGCCCACTGAGCTGCACCTCACCCCACACCTTTAATGCTTGAGGAACAGTGCCGTTACATCAATTAGGGTGTCACCCAGAGTGGCCTGAACTCCACGCACCCCTAGAGTGATGTGCCTTCATGCCATATCTCCTCTGCTCCTGTGGCCAGGAGCAAATAGTGTCCCAAGCAACTGGTATGGTGATCTACAATCCTTTGTCTGGGCTGACTGGTTCCCCTTGCAGTGGAGAAGCCTTCTGATATGGTATCCTGCAGAGCTGCTTTGCCATGAAGAAAAATTTGCAAGTTTACAAGTCTAGGAAGATCTGAACTTTGTTAACCCTCCACACAAAGCCATGATGCCACATCAGGATGCATGCAGGTGGTCAGACTAGCACATGAAGTGGGACTGAAGAGAAGGCGGGGGGAATGAGTGAGTTGAAGGATAGTGGGTAGGCAGATGGTAGAGAGAAAATATCAGATTTATTTGGGGGAAATGCTGTTATTGTGTGCCTTCAAGTTGCTTCCAAATTATAATAAACCATATTATTATAGTGACCCTAAGGTGAGCCTAACATGGGTTTTCATGGCAAGATTTCTTCAGAGGAGTTTTGCCATTTCCTTTCTCTGAGACTGAGAGAGTCCGACTTGCCCAAGGTTACCAAACTGGTTTCCATGGCCAAGCAGAGACTCAAACCCTCTGGTCTCCCAAAGTCCCAACCCAACAGTCAGATCACTACACCACATTTTTTTAATAAACTTAGGTCCAAATATATATTTTAAATAGTTATGTGTGGCTCAGTAGTTAAGACACTTTGACAATTGCAAGATCCCCTTCAGCAGTTTGACAATTGCAAGATCCCCTTCAGCAGTTCAAGGCCCAAGGAGTGAGCTCCCATCACTAGCCCCAGCTTCTGACAAACTAGCAGTCTGAAAGCATGTAAAAGTACAAATAGATAAATAGGTACCACTTCAGTAGGAATGCAATGGTGTTCTGTGCAGCCATGTTGACCACATGATCACAGAACTGTCTTTGACAAGGCTAGCTGTTTGGCTTAGTAACAGGGATGAGCACTGTCCCCTAGTCAGACACGACTTGACAACCTTGTCAAAGGGGAAACCTTTACCTTTATGTGTAATGTTCAACAGGAATAAAATACCATATGACATCTCTATCCCATCCCACCTGTTGAAGGATGTTTGACAGCCATCAAAATAATTTCTGACTATTTTTTTCTAAGTAACAACATTAATTGCTAATGCATTCCCCATAGAGGATATTTTTTTAAAAACAAGTAGAAATTTGTTACTTTTTAAGTTTACACATTGAGAACTGTTAAAAACCTCTCCAACATAATTAAACTTTTGAATAGCTTTTCTCTGAATTAAGGCTATTGAAATAGATTTCTAAATATTTTATGCATTGAGGTGAATGCTTTAATTATTTAGAAACCTATGCAGAAAAAAGTGCTTTCTGTTAATGAAAAGTGAATTGCCTAAAATAATTGCACATCTTATCTTGTTTTTGCAAACCGATTTTCATTTGCCAAATCCTTTTGGACTAAAAGTAGGTACCATCAAACATTCAGATGCTGTCTGTAGCCTGTATGGGGTATTTAAACAAACCCTGAAGATTTGTCTTTTATGAAAATAAAGCAATTTTTAAAGAAGTATATTTTTTTAAAAAAGGAATTGTTAAGTGATTAGACAGAGGGAGTGAATCAGTGATTTAATACATTCTGCTTATTTCATGTTTTCTGCACCCAAAATGTTCAGTTATTCTACTTTAATATGCTTTTTCTCAGTGCTAAAACTAGTCATATATATATATATTTGCTCATAGCCTTGTATTAATGGCTTTCTATAGCTACTCAGTACCTTAAGCATTTTGTCAACAGTTCTTTGCATGTTGTAGTTATCTCTGTTTGTCCTGCATTACCATAATATTTGTTGCTGTTCTGAGAAGCCAATTATATGACTACATTCTTCATGTTGCTGAATTCAAGGGTAAAATCTTTTCTCAAATGCAATGCTGCATTTAACTAAAACAACAGTCAAACCACACACTGGAAACTACATGAACTACGCAAAAGATAACCATTTTATGACCAGAACATTTTGCTGGCTAAACTGCTTCAAACCTCTGTGGAAGACAGGATTGATTTGTTCAGAAATAAAGGTCTTGATGGATTTCCTTATAGTAAATAATTTAAAGAGCTTCGACCCAATCTAATTATTTTGCCAGTCTATGATTGCCAGCTTTTGATTTAAAGAACATTCAACTTGCAGTCACGGCCACCAGATACAGCTAGAAATTGTTGGCAAACAGAAGCAGAGTAGAATATAACTAGAATCTTGGCAAAGTATATGTTTAGATGAGGCCAAGACAGATTCTAATGGATCACAGGTGGAACCAGAGAACAGTTTAGAAGCTCAGAGATGGAAAATGATAGAATGAAGTCAATCATGGTTAATCAGTGGCACAGTGATTTAGGTTTAAGTCAATGTTTTAAAGGAGCTATTTAAGCTGCCCGATCCTGCTCCCAAAATGCATTCAACATCTCAGATAGATCCTTTAAAATTCAAGCTAAAACTCAGAGCAGATTTGCAACCATATAGAACCACTGAGTAGAACCTGATACCAAAACCATTAACATTATCAACAAAGCATCTTCATCAGCTCATGACTGTTATTCTGCTGGCAGCATATACAAGCATGTTAACCTTACTCTGTTTATATATATTTCTGTTTGCTATGGAGGTTGGTATTCCCTCCCTCCACAGTGATTGAAGCTGCTCCTGGACCCAGCATATTACCACTGACGTTCCTCCCCCCACTGCCATCCCATGTCTGGTGAGAAATGTGTGGCAATGTCCTTGTAGCCACACACAAAATAATTACAAAAACCACTGAGGCCTCCAGAGGACTACAGTAATCCTCAGCATATAATGTAATCCGTTCGTGTCTGGCTGCGAAGACACAGCCAGACACTTCCATGATCACCCAGTACTCTCCACTTGTCATGGAATAGCTATGGTGAGCTATGGCAAGTGGAAAATGACTCAATGTAGCATAGTTCTGCACAGAGAATTACTATGCTACCAGGAGACATGAGGGTATATGTCAGCCTGTAAATAGAATCATAGAGTCGGAAGAGACCCCAAGGGCCATCCAGTCCAATCCCCTGCCATGCAGAAAATATCAGTCATAGAATCACAGAATTGGATTCTGTGCAAGGACCATCCAGTCCAACCCCCTGCCATGCAGGAAATCTAAATCAAAGCATCCCTGACAGATGGCCATCCAGCCTCTGTTTAAAGACCTCCAAGGAAGGAGACTCCACTACACTATGTTAGCATCTTTCAGACCTGGGTAGCTGCTGAGGCTGAAGCATGCACCAGTGTCCCCCTCCTTGCTCATTAAGCAGCCTTCATGAAGCGCCAAGCAAGCGAGATGCCCAACCGCAAAGGGGCGCGCAGTGCCTACTATTTCTTCATCCTGGAGAAGCTGCCGGAGCTGAGGCGGTGGGGCTTGGCAGTGGGCAGTGTGCCCAAGGCCATCCCCCTGTGCTTCGGCGACTGGGCATTACTGACTGAGGAGCAAAAAGAAAAGTATGCAGAAATGGCTCACCAGTGGAAGGCTGAGAAAGTGAGAGTAGCAGCAGAAAAGCCCAGTTCCAGCATCTCTTCCCACACAAGCCCAGGAAAGTGTTCCTACAATCTTCACCAGTCCACTTCAAAAGTGTGATCAAGTTATGCTTGAAACCTCATTCTACTTTCTGAATATCTTGAGCCATGGAATTCTGCCCCTCATTGCAATCAGCGTTTTCTCCCTTGTGAAATTGGCTGCGTCAAATACTCTCTTCAGAAAGGGATAATTGCAGACTTCCATCGTTTTATAAATCCTGGAGTGGTACCTCGAGGTTTTCGATTTCATTGACAGGTTGCAAGTGATGCTACACATAAAATTCCTTTATCAGGATTTGACTTTGCAACTGCAGATCCTTCTGTTGTGTTGCGTGAATTGTACACATTCATCCAGCCACGCTGGGGTACCTGGCCACCTGTATATTGTAAGCCTGATGACCAATTTAGAGTCAGTTGGTGCTTGAAGCACATGGCTAAAGAAGCAGGTGCTGTAAATAATCTGGAGATTCTCAATGTGGAGGATCTTATTATAGAGTTATATTATCAGAAGCTTCAAAAAGAGCCTTCTAAGACTTGGGTGTGTAACACATTGGGTGCTGCCATGTGGAATTATTCAACTAGGTGCCAGTGGCATGAAGAAAACGATGTTCTATTCTGTGCTCTTGCTACTTGCAAAAAGATTGCATACTGCATCAGCAATTCCCTAGCAAATATGGTTGGCATACAGCTAACTGCATCTCATTTACCCTTGCATGAAAGCAACTCCAAAAAAACAGTGAACCCTAAGATGGTCATACTGGATGCTGGACGTTTCCAGAAAATCAGGACTTGGAAATTATAGGTACATCACACCACCAAATCAGGATCAAGGTACTGGTCATCCTGCTGTCTGCCCATGTATGATACCCAATTTGCCAGATATGTAAATGGAACATATTTCTTCATCCTAGTTTGAATTCATTTATGAAACTATTCTGTTTGTGAAAATTCACATATTTTGGACATGTGGTACACATGCATAATTGACAAAGGGATGATGGAACATGAGCGCAGGTGTGTACAAGCTGTATCCTGAACATGCAAAATCTGAAATGGCTGCTACCCCATAGTTGTAGAAAGAGGGCTTGCCATATAGCTAGCTAGATGTATAGCAGAAGTAGATAAATGTCAGAAGTTCAAGTGACATTGAACTACTCCATCTGTTATCCCTAATCAGTTGCCAAACTAACTGGAGCTGAAGGGATGTAGAGTCTGTCAATGCCTGAACAGCCACAGGTTTCCCACTCTTTATATATATAGTTTGTTAATAATTTCATACAGTACATGCATATGTAAAATGTAAAATGGTTGATAATTTCCATGTGGAAACTAAAAACAAAGCTTTGTAATCACATACAATGTATAAGGCTGGAATGCAGCTGGGAATTAGGAGAAATGTAACAAGATTGCAAAGTCTTTCATGTTTCATAGTTTCTCTGCAACTTCAACTGCTGCTAGGTTCTACCTGTTAGGCCTCAGTGTTTCAGTGTCAGCGTAAATTTAAAGCTGCTCATGGCACCACATATGAAAACATATTTAAACACAGATAGGAATATTAATTCCTTCCCTTTTCCATTTCCTAGACCATTTGGTATTAGTTCCATGTGGATTTTCTTTTTAAAACATCTACAAATATTCCTTTTTAAATGAAAATTTTAATAGATATATTAATGGATGCATACCAGCTCTGATTAAAGTATATCTGTAACATTTTAGATAGGTGAGCAGTGGCTCTTGTTCATTCAAGTCTATGCAAGTGATCAAATATGTTCTCCCCGCTGCTCCCCTGAGAATGAATCACAGGAGTTTGTGAATTTCTCACTACAGGTTATGATAATTTCTGTTTTTGGTCTAGGAGGTGGATCAAGAAAACTCAAAAAAAGTAATGGAGGAATTTCTCACATGCCCTTAGCTTTTGGTCTCCAACCCAAATTACTGGAACAGCCTAAAAGTCAAGAATGCTTTTGTGCTGTTCATCAGAGTTTGCTTGTTAAAGTCCACTGAGTCTGAATCATCAGTGCTGCATGGCCAGTTAATGGAATGTTGCTGCTCTTAAAAGCTCAAAAAACCCCCAAAAATGGCTGAAAAGATGTGTGTGGGGAGAGGAATCTTTGCTTCTCAGCCTGTAGCCAAACCTAAGCGGTTATTAGCTTTTTCTCAGGAAAACATCTTTATGTCAGTTGTTGAAACTCAGATAGGTCAAGAAAATTGCAGGTCTATTTTTCATGTGTAGAGACACCTATTAGAGCAAGAAGGAGTTTTTGATTTACTGTGGGAGGCATCAAAATCACAGCATGCTTGAAGAAGAAAATAATTCCATAAAATCCTCTCAGGAGTTACCCTGTAGTCAGACGAGGTTAGAACTCATCCCATAAGGCATAATTATTTTAACTCCTCAAACTTAGCACATGATTTAAAAGGCTGTTTTATTATCATCTGACTTCTGTGCTATTGTCATTCAAGCATGTCTGTGATTATAATCATCACCCACTTCTTGTGGTACATGATTCAGTTACTGGAGAGCACATCTGTTTCATGGGTGATGTAAACACCGACTTTCGTTCTGCCTAACACAATATCATGATGAAGTTTTTAAGAACATTTCATCACCTTCAGTGAAACAACAGCAATGAGCACATGGTGCCAGGGAAGCAAGAGACTGAGCATGATGTTGTTTCAAAATGTACTTAATAACATTCTTAAGACAAAGAGATGGAGAAAATCTGCCAGGACTGCTTTAGTTCTGTATTCCTGCATGGCATGGGGCTGGCCCTTGTGGTCCCTTCCAGTTCTATGATTTTATAGTTCTTTGATTAGAATTAATTAGAATTATGTTAGACTCACTAAAAGTGAAGAAAGATTTCAAAATGCAGAGCTTGGAAACAATGTGTTAAAAAGTAATTGTTGATACCAAATTTGCCATTTTTTTTAAAAAAAGTCATTTTTGGGGAGTAATTTTAAAATTATTTTCATTTCATTAAAATATTTATAAAAGTTGGCTGGAATTCTGTTGGGCAGTAAGGAATGCATAACCTAGAGTTACACAATCCTAACTGTTTAATATTCGTGATCAATGAATATGGATGTCTGATGAATATGTTTGTCTTTCTTTCGCTAGGAAAGCCAAAGCCAAACATGGCTGTTCTTCCATGTTTGAAAAAAACAAGGCAGACTGCTTTCTACTAGCTTGGCTGGGGACCTAGCGACATCCCTATCAGGACAGGGACAGTGTGGCTTCCATAATCTGTACACTGGTAACCCTCAGGCTAGGGTTCATATTCACTATGCTTCACAATGAAGCATCACTAGGGTTGCTGTCACCCTGGTGTTGTAGCTCATGCTGTTGCCCTTCTCCTCCAGCTAGGCTACCTCAGTCATACTCTGGTGACTTGGTAGTGATGGAGGAGAAAATCTAGTGGCAACAGCAGCTGCTGCATGCTCCTGAGGGCCCCTGCTCTGGTCCGACTAGTCCTTTCCTTTTCTTCCTCAGATGCAGCAGAGAAAAAGGCGTATCTTTGGCAATGGCTGCCGCTTCATCTCTGTGCCTGGTCAAGCCCTATGGCAACTCCACTCCTAACTGGCTGTTGAGGCTGCCACTTCACTGCAATCTTTTATTTGCAGGGCTGCCACTGTACCCTGACTGGAGCAGCACCTCTCCATTCTTGGCAGCAATTCCATGACACTGTTCATGCTCAATATGTGTGTGTGGGGGGGAGGGGGACTGAGCATCCTTGCTGCTGCCTCACATACCGGAGGCAGAGGTAGAGGAGGAGGAGGGCTGGTGTGTGGCCTTAGCTGCCCTGACAAGCCCGTGGGATCCACCTCTGGCCTGGCTGAGTTTCCCTCTGAGTACTGAGGAAAATGGAGGTAGCCACCAGAGAGGCTAGGCTGAGTTTCCATTCGAACACTCTTTCCACCTATATTCCTCCATTTTCCATCTTCACTTGGAGGGAAATTCCTTTGGTTTCCCTCAAGCAGTTTTCATTGGCTAGCAGGAGGGCAAACTGATGGGAGGGAGGTGAGGCTGGAGCAATCTACAGCAGCCTCTGCCACCTGACAGCCTTTTCTGGTCTGGCCAGGTGTGAAGGTGAGGCAACAGGAAGAAAAGGAAGACAAGGCAATGTTCTGAAACATCATCCTTGTCCTCTTCTTTCATATCCATCCCTTCCTCCTTTGGCTAAGGCACCCTGGCTGGTTGGGGGGCAGCAGTGGGGTGTTGGGGCAGACAATCAGCAACTGTCCCTCCGACAGTTCACTCCCTTCCCCAAACTATCACCTGATGCAGACCGCACCCATGCCTCCTCTAGTGATGCCCCTGTTCATGATCCCTACATAGTCCTGAGTTTAGGGGCTATGTAGGGACCATGCAAGTCTCTCAATCCCCACAGTTTATCAGGAAGCAGCAGGTCACACCACTCCATTGCATGAGCAATCTCTGGTATAAGGGGGAATTGTGATGGGGTCTGGTTTCTATCTGTCACACCACTCACAGGAAGGGGTGGGGTTGTTGGTCAGTTGCTTCCTGAGCAACAGAGAAATAGATTCCCAATAAGTGGGAACTGAGAAGATAAGGATGGGATTCATTGCATAGCACTGTAATTATGGTGTTTATGCATACAAAATCCCAACAGATTTCCAACCATTATATTTAAACAATAACATCATTTTAATGGGATGATTAACGTTTCACATTATTTTACTTTGTTGGGGTTTGATCATTTATAGCCATTTCCATTTATTTGTTTTTAAATATTAAAAGTAACATGTTGTGAATGCATTATCAATGAGAACTGTAACAAATTATATGTGGTACTGAATCCTAAATGTTAATTCTAATTAGAGCAGAGCCATGGATTTGCCTAGTTTAGTCAGTGTTCCACAGTTGCTTGAATGAGCTTACTGTAGCTAGGACCAACCAACAGGGTTCCAGCCAAAACTATCTCTGAAACAATGAACATCAACTAATATTAATTTCTGAATTAATATCCATGTTCAAGGGAAGCAGTCATAGCTTCTTTCACTAGGAAAGCAAAAGTGGCTGTTCTTCCATGTTTGAAAAAACAGGGCAGATGCTTTCTGTCAGCTTGCCTGTAGACCTAGCTACATCCTTATCAGGACAGAGATAGTGTGGCTTCAGTGATCTGTACACTGCTAATCTCCAGGCTAGATTACTGTAATGCACTAAATGTTGGGAGGCCTTTAAAGACAGTTTGGAAAATGCATCTAATGCAGAAGACAGTGGCCAGGTTGATCATACATTAGAAGGTCCCCCTCTCATCCCTACTTAATGTACTTGTGGGGATGGTGGGACTGAAAGATGTGTTCCCTCTTAATATCTTAGAGCTTGGATAGGCTCATATGGGAAGACATGCTTCTTTGGATAGCCTGGACCTGGCTGATGAACGCATCAGCAATTCCCTGCTATAATTAGATGGAGTTTAAGTGAATTGACTGAACTGTTTATGAAGAGCGACTGGAGAAACAGATTCATCTTACTCTTATTTTTATTCTTATTCTATCATAAATTATATGGCAGTCTACTGAGTACAAATTTAACAACACCAGAAATTTCTCAGGTATATCCCAACTACTGATGTAGTTTCATTTTTTTTCTAAAGTTAGGATGGACATAATTAGTGGATTAGAAAGAGATGCCAAGTCAATAAGTAACCGGTATTAAGACTCTGCTCATAATGTCTAACAAGATTTTTCTTCTTGAGGCAACAGAAAAGATGGCACCTTCTTTCACTCCTCCACCTAATGCCATATATAGAATTCAGCTGGATTGGTAACAGAACAGTGTCCTTCATCACACCTCAACACAGCAGACTGCCACCTTGGGTTCTGTGCAAGGATAAAGGTTGTGTGTGTGTGTGTGTGTGTGTGTGTGTGTGTGTGTGTAATGACTAATTTAAAGGAGGCACAATGGACTATGAGGTCCACAAAACTGAAGGCAGTGGTCAGGAAAAATTGAGAGGAATGGGTAGAGGACAGAGGACTGCCACTGCTGACCATGAGCATTTGCTGCCTGACATAGTCTGACTCTGTCTAATGAAAAGGTTGGCCCTGACTTCTAGGGGCGGGGAGTTGATATCACTGCTCAATGTCCTTCTCACATAAACACTTGTAATCTGGTCTAGATAAGGAGATCCATATACTTAAGCAGTTTCTCCCTGTGTATTACTTAGTGGGTCAAGAGGTATATTTGAATGAACACGTAAATACTATAATCCCTCTTGTATTGCTTGTTAGTTAGATGTCCATATAACTACGTACCTGACCGGGTAACTCTATTCTTAGTCACACAGAGCTTGATGTGACCATAACTGACCATAGAATATGACCCCTGTCTATGACTGCCAGTGCAAGAATGGATTGTTAATGTTTACAGTGAATTCTCCACCCCCAAAGATGTCCCCATCCATTACAAACAGCTATTTTACAGTTTAAAAGGAACAGGTTATGTTCAATACACCACTCTAAATGATTAGTCAAATATTTAAACAGATTCTTTTAAAATTAAAAAATAGAATGCACAAGAATGAATGCACCAATTCTCTTAATAATTCTGTTAAACTGGAAGATTTAAGATTGGGATGGAATGTATAAGCAAGACCAACATTAATTAAGAAGTCAGTACGGCCAGGGCAAGCCTAAATGAACTGATGTAGCTCCTGATAAAATTATTTTTGCAGTTAAACTAAGGGCAGAAGCATTGATTTACTGAACCTGTTATTAAATTAATCCATTAACTGATAAAAGGATTTATTTTTTCTCATGAAAGCAGATTTGGGATGCTGAGGTCTTTTTTCCCTCCCTTTACTAGACCTTTCTAGAACACATCTTAATGTTCTTTAAGCAATGCACAAGATATTTTGATGTGTCATCCTATAAATTAAATATAGTTTGCTTCTAGACTCTCTGAAAACCCTTCAGAAATTTGGATTCAATTTATTTTGTGGGTCAAGCATTTCCCCTTCCTCCCTAGCAATGCAAAATGTCTATACAAACTAAAGAGAAAAGGCAACTTTTTAGAGTGTGATGAATCCCTTTTCAAATGACTGGGTTCACACAAAGTAAGGATGTTATTTATTGTTGTATTGATCTTTTAGAAGGATTGAGTAAACTACTAAGTTTACCCTAAATTTAAAATGGTTCTACCCAGGGCATAGGAACACCTTATGTTGTCTTACCCTCATTTTTTAAGAAGAGGGTATTTTCTTGCAGCAATCTCTAGTGACAGCCTGAAGGCAACATCGAAACAGGAGCAATCTCTGTTCTGGCAGTGAGAGAATAAAATTTAGTATTCACATTTCCCTTCAAGCACTGGTGCATAGATGAGGTCAGTCAAGGAGAAAGATATTGCTACTACATTCCTATTTCTAGAAGAACATGTTCCACAAAGACGGCCGGCATGGTAAGTTTCACGGTTAAGCAAAAAGGCTACTTTGCCACCTAATCAAAATCAACAACATACATATTTACTTATCAAGCTAGATTCTGTGCTTGCTCTCTGTGTGTATTCCTTGCTAGATGTGACTACAGACCAGAAGTACATTTGAATTCCTGGAAATAATTCCTGCTTTTAGATAGCTATGCCTTGTAATTCAAGCCTATGCTTGTTTTTCTTTTTCCACTAAGCAGGAAACCCCACTGTATCCATAGGAACTTTCAACCACACAGGATGGTGGCTGTAGGGCCAAACAAGATGTAATATCGCTATATTGATGCAATTAATAAATGTACATATAAAAGTTAGTAGCAGGTGAGGGGAAGGGAGACTAGCAGCCCCGGAACTAAAGGATGAGAAGGAAGAAGTACACTGCTATTGAATATCTAGCTGACTCCTAGATTGCAGTCTCAAACACATGTTTGCTCATTTTTTGTATACAATCATACATTTTTATACAATTATAATGAAGCCAAAGTACTTAAATAATTTCATATTCTTCCCCTATTTGTCCCCACCTCTACTCCACAACTTCTTCTCCTTTATATTAAACTGTAAGAACTTTGGGGTACAGAATTGTCATAACTATTCTAAGCATTGCTTTTGTAGTTTTTTTCGGACTATGTGGCCATTTTCTGCACGAGTTTCTTCCTGATGTTTCACCAGCATCTGCAGCTGGCATCTTCAGAGAATGCTTGCCTGGAAAGGAGTTGGTATATATATTATATGACCTGGATATATACCCATCTCCTTTCCAGACAAGCGTTCTCTGAAGATGCCAGCCACAGATGCTGGTGAAACATCAGGAAGAAACTCTGCTAGAACATGGCCACATAGCCCCCCCAAAAACCCCACAAAAAACTATGGATGCTGGCCATGAAAGCCTTCGACTTCACTATTCTATGCACAGTTGGTATGACTCAAACATTGCTACTACTGCAGCCCACTGAAATCAGAGGAGCTTTTATCTAGTGCAGGAATGGAAATTGTGTGGCCATTAAGATATTGATGGATGGCAAGTCTCATCATATCCCAGTAGTGATTAATTCAGAGAATTTCAACTAAATAATATATGGAGGGTTGTTCAGTTGTCAACCTGGTTGAGATCCAACTGCAGAGTCAATAAAGTACCAGATCTAGATCCAGGCAATGGTTGTACAGCTTGAGGGAAATATACTTAGGAATGAGAAGGAAGGGTATTAAAAACTTCTTTTCATATTATTACTGCTTTTTTTAAAAAAAAATCCAATTCTATTGTGACTTTGTGATGGTCTGTTCTTTGTTTATGCTGTATTTGTTATTGTGCACCTTCACATCATTTATGCCTTATGGTGAACCTATCATGGAATATTCTTGGCAAGCCGGAGCTTACCTTTTCAGAGGGGGTTTACTTTTGCTTTCCCCTGAGGCTGAGAGAGTGTGGCTCATCCAAGGTCACCCACTAGGTTTCCATGGCTGAGCAGGATTCAAATCCTGGTGTCCCTGAATCCTAGTCCAGTACTCAAAAAACTACACCATGCTGTATGCTTGCTATTTTAAAAAAATGTCTTAAACTATAAACGTAAAGCAGCTTAATATAAAATTGTGTGTGTGTGTGAAGATCATCTGAGGGAGTAGGCTCAAGTCTATGAAAGCTCAGGATACCAACCTCTTTCTTTCACTTAATCTCAAAAGTGCTATAAGATCCTTTTGCATACTGATTCTCCTTCCTGCATTTATTACATTATTATTTACATTCTCTTATGAGTCTGCTGCTTGTTGATAAAAACTTTGGCCATAGACTTGGCCTATTCAAAGTCTCACTTTAAAGAAGCATGCACTCATGCAGTGAACAGGGCACCCTTTCATCTACTGAACCAATGTTACATCTCACTTTCACACTTTCTATCCCAGATAAATGCCAGGCCTCTTGCTTCATTAACTGCCTGGATTTTGCCACTAAGGTAAAAGATGCACTTCTGACTGGTCCATGTGTAGAAGGAGTTGTCATGGAAACCCCACCTGGCTTGATGGCATTTGCAATGGCCTTGTTTGGCACAGACCTGGAGGGGGGTTGCACAACAGAGAAAGTTAAAATTAAGATTGATGGTGCTGCCATTAACAGGATGGTGGTGATTTACTACTGCTAAAATCCAGCCCACTGCTGTAGAACTGAGCATGAGGCTTTTTGACTAAACCATGCTAAGTATAGGAATATTGAAGCATGTCATTTCTCATTTTCATTGTGTTTCTCCCAATCCAACTTGCATTTTCTATTCTGTATTATTTGATGCTGGCTTTTAAAACTTTTGTGTGTTTGGATATGTTTGTGGGGGTGGGTGGGTGAGTGGGTGGGTTCCACATGAAATGTCATGCACATCTTAATGCATTGCTGTTATGTACATATTTACCAGAGCTTGGAATGTTACATTACGAAAGGAACATGTTCTGTTACCCATTATTTTGATCACACAACAGGTCATTATGTGTTACTGCAGTCCAAAATTCAACTTGCTTCATTACTTTTTACAAACACATTGCATTACTATAATTATTGTGTCACTGAAAAATACAGGAAAATGTTATTTTTGGTGGATTTTTGGGCTATGTGGCCATATTCTAGAAGAGTTTACTCTTGAAGGTTTTGCCAGCATCTCTGGCTGGCATCTTCTCTGAAGATGCCAGCCACAGCTGCTGGCAAAATGTCAAGAGTAAACTCTTCTAGAACATGGCCACATAGTCCGAAAAATCCTATGGATGCTGGCCATGAAAGCCTTAAGCTTCACACAGGAAAATGTTCTGTGGCTCTTCCACTTTCTGACCATCATAATTCTGATTGGGTTGTTTATATTCCTACCCCCATTCACCCATGCAGATACAGCATAGCAAACATACTGGTAGTTAGTATGTTCACTACGCACAAATACATAGGGCAGGATGCAGAAGCAGTAATATACTCAATATCTCTTCTTTCCGTATATCCTGCTGCCCCAAACAATTTCTCTAAACATTGCACTTGAATCATTTGCATGTGTTCAGAGGAACATCCTCCATCCTTTAAACTTCATCCTATAGCTTGCACCAACCCTGTGAGTTCAACTGTCCACCTTGTGCTCATGGTGTGTGTGTGGGAATACAGAATGCCCCGGGTGATACATGGTCGGGCCCTCCTCCCTCTTCGGTGCAGGAGGGACACAACCTTGCCAGCTGCTCCATCCCCAGCCTTCCCCTTCAGAGAGAAAGCCTGGGAACAGAGGAACAGGAGGTGCACACAAGTGCCCTTACTGACTGCTCCTTCCCTAGGCTGTGATGCTAGCTTGTGATGTGCCTCATGCTGCTTCGTTCTGTTTTTAGTTACTTTTGTAAATGGAAGGGAAAGGCTTATATTTTAATTAACTACTTTGTGGATAACACAGTTGTGATTAAGTATTGTGTGGCTCATTCAAATTATAACCGTAATTAAATGCTCCAAGAAGAATGTTTCAATGCACTGATGCTGCTTAGCCTTTTCAAATCATAGCGGAGGGAAGTTTCAAGGTAGTAGTGCATTGTCATTTTCATTTGGTAGGAAGTGTTCATACCACCCATTCTTGTGGACTAGGCAGCATTTTCTGAACAGCCTATTTTGTATGCAGCATGAAGTCAGGTTCATGTTCTATATCAAAACTTGAATTCAATACATTCTTGATGTATGAGTTTGATTTCTTATTGCAAGCTGTCAGATTTTTTCAGAGAGAACAACAGAATTGCTGAAGATGATAAACATGTCAAGGTCAGTGAAGGATTATTGTCCCACTTGAATATTACAGTGTTGCAAGCAACAATTGTACAGCTAGAACTGTGTCAGCATTTTCATTATAATCTTCTTTTCTCAGAGATTATAATGGCACACTGTGTTGTAAATGTTGAAAATGGAAAATTTACAGTACAAAGTATCTTTACTGGGATGAATTATTTTTTTGCCTGTCACTTTTCACAATCCAGCCATCAAATAGATCCAGTATAGCAAACATGTGACCCTCCAGATGTTGTCGGACTTCAGCTCTTATTAGGCATGGACTCCATAGCCAACAGTAAATGATTATGAGAGATGCAGGTCAACAAAATTTTGAGGACCCACATATTACCCATTCCTGGAAAAGATGTTCTCCCAAAAATATTTGGACCAGGAGATGAATTAGCACTGTGTATTTTAAAATACATATTTAAAGGAAAATTAGATGGGGTTATTTTATTAATTAAAACACTTGTAGAGAAAAGTAGAAACAGATCGCATCATAAAGTTAATGCTAGACTGATACAAATTGATACAAAGTGTGTCAGTATTTAACAACGGCAATGATCAACCAACAGATAGGATTACGCTGAAATATTGATTTTTTTTTAAAAAAAGTGCTTAGTACTTTTGAAGAGTCTGTTACCTATTTTTTTATGCAGAACTAGTTCATAAGGACTATGAGCCTTGCAGAAAGCGAAATCATTCATTCATTCATTCATTCATTTTGGCTCTAAACAATTCACTGGTGAGATGTGGTTCCTATTAAATTATAAAAATATAACTTTAGCTATGTAGTCAGACTGTTGTTCCTGTGATCCATGCTATATTACAGTGTTTTTACTCATTTAACCTTCCAAAAATCTATGTGACATGATAAGTTCTAAATTCTTGTTAGAGCCAGGAAAGAAAGCAATCAAATGAGCAACTAAATTCCATTTATTTTATTTAGTCTGAAATGGCTTTCTACTGTCTTGCAATATATCTTGATATATTGTCGGTGTTATGTGCTATCAATTCATTTTCAACTTATGGTGACCTTATTCATGAGAGCTGTACACAAGAATGTATTATTAATAGCTTTCTTCAGGTCTTGCAAACTTAGGGTTGTGGCTTCCTCAATGGTCTATCCATCCATAATATGGTCTTTCTTTTTTCCAATTGTCTATGACCTTAGTAAGTGTTAGGGTCCTTTCCAGTGAGTCATGACAACTCTTGATGGGTCCAAAGTATGACAGACTCGTTTTGGGTTTCTTGAGAGTTTATGCTTGGTTTGCTCTAGGACCTATTTATTTGTCTTTTAACAGTCAATGGTATCTGTAGAACACTCCTCCAGAACCACATTTGACATGAGTTGATGTTTTTCTCAATTTTTTTTCCACTATTCAGCTTTCACACTGATATACCATCATTATCACTATCATCATCACCACTATCACCACCACCATTTTTATAACATTGTCATGATCACGATCATCATCCCTCTTTACCTACCTGTGGAAGGATAACAGGCTGGATGTCATTTTAACCTCTCTGGGAGCCTGGAAGCAGCCACTGAGAAGGCTTTCTCTCTTTTCTTACTAGATATATCTTTAAGGGTAATGGGACAGACAAAAGAGACTCCTGAGAAGATCTCAAACATGGGCAGGTTTGTTTGGAAGAATTTTATCATTCAGATAACCTGGACCTGGTGGTATAGGACTTTAAAGATAATAACCAAAATGGAGCCTATTTTGGGAGAAAGGCAAACTATAAGTGCAATACATAAGTAAATAATAAATAACCAGTGCTTTGAATTGTGACCAGAAATGAACTGGCATCAAGTAAAGCTGTTGCAACAAAAGAGTTGTGTGCCCCAGTTAATATTTTCACCTAGCAGAAACTGAATTCTACCTTTCAATTGACCAGCAGCACCTCTAACTTGACCAGATTGCCTCATGCAACCCATTACTGATGACAGGCAGTGGTTCAAGACCAAAACAGTTTTCTTGGATTGTGGTTGAATGCAAACTCCATATTAATGGCTTCTTCTTGTTCTTGTGTACCTTCAAGTCTTTATGACAACCCTAAGGCAAACTGATCATGGGATATCCTGGGGCTTAGGGTATGTGACTCACCTAAGGTCACTGAGCTCTAAAACCTCAGATGACATTCTGCCAGAGGTTTCATGTATATGTTTGGATAACATGTGGGACAGAAACAAGCCTAAAGGGAACACAAGCCAACAGCCAAAGGGATGAACAGTAATTTTCCAGCATCACCTTATGGTTATGTCAGGAAGGAATGGAGCCACTGTAAGGAGTTTATCAGACAAGGGAAATTGGAAGTATAATCCGATGGCAATCTGAATGCAGTCATGGGGTTTAACGTTATTGCATTATAACCCACTACACACAAATTCGGGCAATGGGAAGTCTGTCCAAACGCAATCATGTGGTTTCACGTTATTGCATGATAGACTGTCATATGCAAATTCGGGCAATGGCATGCTATTTTCAGGCAATGGGGAGCCAGTTTGAATGCAATGCGTATTCATGCAATTGCGCGAAACTAGCGACTTTAAGTGAATGCGTTCTGGCCCCACTTTCTTTTCATTTGAATTTAAGAGAAATTCCTCCCGTTTGATACACTCCTAAGACAATGCCTCCAAGTCCTACCCACCAGGTGATCCAGAAAGATACCATGGCCAATGGTATAAAAAACCATCAAGAGATCCATCAGAACCAACAGGAATACAGTCTCCCTGTCCAGTTCCTGGTATAGATAATCTTCCAAGGCAACCAAAATCATCTCATATCCAGGCCTGAAAGCAGACTGAAATATATATAGATAATCCATTTCAACAGGAAACCTTCAGAGATGGGTGGCACCAAATTCTCTTTACCCCAAAATGGAATGTGTGGAGCTGGCTGGTAATTGTCCAATATGGTGGGATTCAGAGAGAGGTTTTTCAGTAATGGTTTCATAGGTGCCTTTTTAAAACATGCTGGAACTCTAACTTCTTTTACCAAGGCATTAACCAGTGCCCATACCAGCTCAGCCAGAAAAGACAAGGATCTAACACACATGGTGTCTCTCACATCTCCAAGAATCTTTGCATCCTCAAGTTTTACAAACTGAAAAGTATCAGTTTTCACTATCAGAAATGTCAGAAATACTATGGCATAGATGATCCTGATACTGGCATTCAATTTTATTGCTTTTCAGATTTATATCTTTCCAGGTTTCCATATTCAAATTTGTGTGTGTGTAATTGCACAGACAAAAGAGGACTTTCCCATTTTCCCATGCATTTTTTTTTTTTTTTAATGAATCTGGAAAGGTTGGGGCTTGCATGTAAGGACTGGCATGGCATAGTCCATCTTCTTCCATTTATATTCATTTTATATTAGCAGGATTACACTCTGAGGGTGCATTATATTACATGATTTTAATGTACAAAGATTACATTTAAATGACTAGTAGAAATAGGGGACATAGGAGCAAGGGCAGGAAATAAGCTAAGCATGAAAACGACCTTCTCAATAGGAAGAAACTCTGCATTGGAGGGGGGGGAGAATGAAAAACAGCACAAGCCATGCAAAGACAACTGCCTCTCAAATTACAGGTGAGATTTGTGAGTTACCTTTTGCAATCTGTTTGATTGGCAATGTGGTGCAGACCAACTCTAATGAGCCATTTGCCTACAAACACCACATGGATATGCCAATAGTTGTGAGCATGAGAATTAACTGGATTTGGCCAGCTGAAACAGATATTTGTTAAGGACAGTAACAATTAGCAGTCTTACAAAATGGCTTCACAGCATTCAGAACTGCAGCTGTTTTAAACAAATGAAATACATTCAGCACATTCCAGGTAAGATGGGAAGAGGTGATAAACAACAATGAGAGCAGCAAACTGGCTGAAATAGAATCATTGGTGTGTGGGTGTCTACATATTCGTAGATGTATAGGCGACAAACATCATAGATGGATATGCACTATAACGCATTGTACAGACATGTCAGCATCCCTAAATGCTGTATTATTGAGCTCAGAATCAGAAACCAGTGTACATACACTGATGATTCTCAAGAACAGTTTCTCTCCCATGTTAGATCAGAGGGTTTGGTAAGCATTCTGAGCAGCATCAGGAAGACATGAAGCCCATGTTTCATGGCACCTATAAAGCACAGCTATTAAAATTGACTGGTGAATATTTTCCTTGTCTGAAATGGTTTATGACCTGTCCCTGTAATCTGCTGCACCAAGTGAAAACTGGCAGCAGTGAGTTGGCTAGCATATAGACTGCACCTTTCTATCTGAGGCAGAACAGTGAATATAGTCCTGGTCCCTAATCAGGTTAAAGTATCCAAAGTATTTGAATTAGTGCAGTGCAGCGGTCAAAGATTCTAAGGAGAAATTACATCAACAGCTTAGAGAACAATCTAAAGTCTTTATTATAGGAACTGCATTGTCAGATATGAAAGTTACTGAGGGAGCTATTCTAATCTACATACATCTCTAGGATGGTCTGGGAAGAGAGTGAGGGAAAGGAAAGAGAAATGGAAACATCCCTGAGGACTTCATCATCCAGGGAAAATCAGCAGTTTAACCAGTGATTAACCCATGAAAATCGCACAATCGCAGTTAAAGATCTGTACACACATCGTGCTTAAAGATCCATTATCCTGGGAATAACGAGGAAATAACCATGCAATAAAAAGCAACAAATCTGTTTATTGCCAGTTTATTTTGAGGATCATGGCACTTCAATGGTGACGTCATGTGAAAATCTTAATTGCGATTGTGCGATTTTCATGGGTTAATAGCCGGTTAAACCCCTTGTTTTCCCCATGCAAGAAAGTCCTACGTATCAGTTTACATAACAGAGAGGTCAGGATTAGAGATGTAAAGCATCTGAAAATGTTGAAGCCATGGAAAAACTGGGTTGTCACCGTTTTGTTTTTTCCAGAAAAAAATTGCAGTTTTTGGAAAAATTGGGGGGAAATGCAACTTTAGCAGTTTTTACAGACTGAAAGTCGCTCTGTTGATCTGGCATAAAATTATCAAAATTGGTATATTAAAATACCATGTATTCAAATAATTATTACAAACGGTATATTTAATAAATAAATTAATTAATTAATTTTTATTTTTAACAAATTGAGTAACAATCTTCTGAACTGTATGGAACCTCTTTGGTTTTGATAATTTATGTGGAGCAAGCAAAAAAAAAAAAACCAATTTAAAAAAACAGAAGAAACTATCAACATTAAGAGCAAAGAAAAATATTTATATTTCTTCTCCACAGTATCAAATAGACAAAAAGCACCCGTTCCCACAAAATGAATTGGAGGGAGGGATATATGAAAGGGAGAAGGGACTAAGGTCGGTTATAGACCGCCATTTCGGACGTCCTCAGGATGTCCCATTTTAAAAAAGGGGCGTCTCTTCTAGACGCCCCTTTCCCTATCACGGACTCAGTCCGTGACAAATGGCGGTGGCCGTTTCACACGTTTCCACCATGTTTACGTCTTGGACGGGTCGCAGCTGTTATGATGTCGCGGGTGCACCATGGGCGCCTCGCGACATCATAACGGTGCCACAGGAAGAAGCTCCATTTTGGAGCTTCTTTTTTGCTCCGCGAGGGAGTCGCGCGGTTTGTATGCTGCGACTCCCTCGCGGAGCAAAGAGCAGCGCCGGCAGACTGCCGCAAAGCGGTGGTTTGTAACGCCTCTGTGTTTCAATGAATATGCATGAAATTTAATCAAACTCATTTTCCAAGCTCTGGGCTGAACCTGACCTTCAGAAATACTCCAGTTTGACACCACTTTAACTGGCTCAGTGCGAGGGAATTTGGGGAATTTTAGTTTGTTGTGGCACCAAAGCTCTCTGACAGAGAAGGCTAAATGTCTCATAAAACTCCAATAGTTTTTAGAAATGATTTGGAGAATATACGAACTCTTCGTCTGAAAGATTTTGTTCATCATGCTAAAATAAAACATTCCATAATTCAAGGAGGCCTGTCATTGTTTACTGTTGTAGATAACCACCCTGTTTCTCTATAAAAGTAAGACATATCTATAAAATAAACCGTAGCAAGATTTCTAAGCATTTGCACAATATAAGCCATACCCCCAAAATAAGACATAGTGATAGGCCCAGCGCCGGATGGAAGGGGGCAGGAAGGGAGCAGAAAGATTGGGGCCAATGGTTCTAAAGGAAATGGAGTCCCATGAGTAGGTTTTAAATGTCACTTGCGATGCTCTAGATGCCCCAGTCTCAAGACTACTTCATAGGCCATCTCCCCTGGTGCATCTGAATCATAAACCATCTTTTATGCTGAAGTTCTGTTCCTAGCCCCACTCCAGACATGCTCACTGTTAATGAATACTCATGTAGACAAACTCCTTAGAAGTGAAACTGGCTATATACTCTGGTAATGAATTTAATTTTGCAATGAATTATTCAACTTATTTAAAAACATATTTAAATGTAACTAATCTGAATTAATTTTCCACTTGAAATACTTAGACTTAACGTGTGACAGTTATATTACTGGGTAAAGCCCTAAGGTCCTCTTTTTATTTCATAAATCTGAAGTTAAATAACAGACTGGTGTTAAATGTAATTAGAATTTAATAAGCAATTTAAAACTGGAGATGTATTTCTAGAATGTATGTGAGTTATACTAAAATTGGTCTTTTACTTCTTACTATGACCACAAGCAGATCAAAGTGATTAAATTAAGGGAAGGGAAGAGAGAAATATTTAATTTCTTGTTACTGTTAGTTTTAGCAAAAGCACACGGAAAATCTTCTTTAATAAACACATTGATACATTTACATGACATTCAATGCCAGAAATAATGGGTTCTAAAAGACTGAATCTCATTGCAATTTTCATACGCAGGTTGAGATATAGTATGTACTATTAGATAATATATATATATATATATATATATACACACACACACACACACACACACACACACACACGTAACAGAATGCACTGCATACCAATTCCAATTTAACTGTCAAATTTAATTGCTACATGAATAAGTCTAGTATTTGATTCAATTACTGTGCAATCCTATGCATATCTACTCAGAGCTATACTCCACTTAGTTCAATGGGTCTCATTCCCAGGGAAGTGGTTACTGGATTATACAATTAATTTACATCAGATGAATTTACATTTACATGAAACTCTGCCAAATGAATGTCAGAAGCCAGTTCATTTTGTTTTCAGTGATAATGAGTAAAATGATTTAAGTAATATCAGGTCTTACAAAATGATAAATGTTGGATATAACCAGATTCTTGAGATTGTCTAGTCCCATGACTGGATTCTATAAGGACAAATATTTAGATGTTATTAGCATTGTTTTGGCTTGGTGCAAAAGAAAAAAAGAAAAGGAAAAGAAAAGAAAAGAAAGATGTGATTTCACATTTCTCTTATAGGTGTGATCACTGCAAAGAAGGTCATAAAGCAGAATATCCTTCTAAATAAATATCCTTTTAAAAATGTGGGGTTTTATTGTTTTGTGTTTTGTGTTTTGTTTTTTTGAACCAACCAATTCTGACCATTTTTTAAGAATTTGAATGTGAAAGAAAGTAAACTGATCAGATTTTGCAATCCCAAACGGTTCATCATACCATGATAGTGATAATATTCAAACTAATTTTTTCCTGATTTTGTTACGGGCTATGTCTACACTGCAGAATTAATGCAGTTTCCCAGTACTTTAACTGCCATGGCTTAATGCTATGGATTTCTAAGATTTGTAGCTTTGTGAGATCTTTAGCTTACTCTGTCAGGGAGCTCTGATGCCACAGCAAGCTACAAATCCCAGGGTTCCACAGGATGGAGCCAACTAAACAGTGTGGACCACCTAAAAAGTGAAGGAGGTATAGTTGAAATGCAGGCTTATGCTGTACCTTATGCTCTTCTTTATGGTGTGTTGGAGATTTTGAAGCAACAATCAGATAAGGTGAGAAAAATGTATTTTGTACTACAGGCCAGCAACTTGTAACATTCAGAATAATGTAACTGCCCAAGCTTTGCCTGGGAATACTTTGAACATGCCTCATATGCTTACAGAAATTCAGCCTCCCCACCCAGCCTTTACTGTGCAAGCTACAATGCTATACGTTTACTCTCAGGTGGAGAAAGGTGGGATGATGTGAATTTTGTTGTTGTGTGCCTTCAAGTCATTTCTGAATTATGACAACCCTAAAGTGAACCCATCACAGGGATTTCGTGGCAAAATTTGTTCAAAGAAAGTTTCTCTTTACTTTCCTCTGAGGCTGGGAGAGTATGACTTGACCAAGGTCTCCCAGTGGGTTGAGTGGGGATTTAAACCCTTGTCTCCTAGTGTCTTAGCACAACACTTAAATATTTCACCATGCTGGCTCCTTTTCATATGAATCTGTCAGTAGCCAAAGCAATCCAAGAAACAAAAATGTCCAATTTGGTCATAATCAGGTACTAAACTCAACATCCATATAATGGATTTATTTGGCCAATCAAAAAAGCACACAGTTTTGGGTACGTTTTCAGCATTAAGCAAGATGCTTCAAAAAACAAGAGAGCAGGGAAAGAGGGCATAGACTTTGCTTAATGGTAACCCTCATGCAGTCTGCATGCTGATTTTCAGATGGAGTGAGGAAGAAGGACATTTGTCTCATTTAGGGCATATCAGTTTATATGATTGTGAAATGCCATCACAGAGCAAGCGTCCCATAATGATTTGAGCATTGGACTATGTCTCTGGAGACCAGGGTCCAATTCCTTTCTCAGCCATGGTTGACCATGGGTGAGTCAACCACTATCAGCTCCAAAAATCCCTGTGATAGGTTTACCTTAGGGTCACCATATATTAGAAATAACTTGAAGGCACACAACAACAACAACAACAACAACAACAAACATCATCTGGGTGAGTTCCATTTGAGAGATTGTAAGACCCTCCCTCCTAATTCCACCTCTGACACACTGTGTAGCAGTATGCATCACAAAGGAGGGAGGAAGGGGAGGGTCCCATAGGTAAATATGGGGATCACCTCCCACTCATATACTGGATATGTCTCATACCATAAGTGTGTTTCCATTGTCCTGCCTTCTAATACTTCCTATTCCTTTTGAATTTTCTCTCAGGAAAAGGTTAAAATAAATCTTGAAACATGTGTCATTTTGATCAGCATGCTGACCATCCAAATGCAAGAAGACAGGTCAATTTCACACTTAAATATCTGACAGAATGTTCCACAGTACCTGCTTCTGATAAATGTGATCATGAAAAATAAGATCAACCCAGTTTTCCAAGTTTCATGTACTAAGTCTTTCTGAGTTTAACTAAAAAGATTCTGCTTGTGCAGAATAAGGCTGCTATCACATTGCAGAAATAAAATGATACCACTTTAACTTACATGTCTCAATGCTATGGAATTCTGGGATTAGTAGCTCGGTGGGGCACCAGAGCTCTCTGAGAAGGAAGACCAAATATTTCACAAAACCACCAGTCCCAGAATTCCATAGCATTGAGCCATGACAGTGAAAGTGATGCTGCTTTATTTCAGCAGTGTAGACACACTAAGTGATATTATTTTGCCAACTCATGTTAATAAAATTCAAAGACAAGAAGCTTTATGGCACAATTTTGCTTTTTCAGTAATACATCTGTTGCCATGGCTTCTGCATTTTTAAAAATAACAGTGAAAACTTTACCACCAAAGTAAAGGGTGCGGGTGTGCATGCAGTTTATTTGCATTTTACATCTTGTATGGGAGGTTGGGGAATATGGGCGGTTGGGAAAGATGTTTTTAAATTTTGAAAAAGAAAGTGGATGCAAGGATTGTCTCCCTCCCTCCCTCCCTCTCTCCCTTCCTTCCTCTCACTCTTTCCTTCTTTGTAAGCATTAATGTACTGTGGCAAGAAAATTTGTGAATGTCAGTGATAATTACAGAACTTCCACAGTTTACATATGACAGCCATCATGAATCAAAAGCAGCCTTTCCCCTAAATATCCAGAAGTATTTCTATTAACCAAAGTTATGTCTTGTAAAATAAAATGATATATAAGTTTGGCATACAATGAGTACATGAAATTGTAAAGATTTCAAATTAGAATTAGATGTTTCTGTAACTAGGTAGGCCTTCATGAGTAAGCTTGGGAGGCCCCATCCAATAAAAGAATAAGAAAATTAGTGAGTTTGGTCTTTTCTATAAGGCTTACATTGTGACATGATTGAAAAACATCAGTACCACAGAAAAGCAGTCGTTGCTGCTCATCATTCTAGAAAAAGCTATAAATCCATAGCTAAGGGATTTAGGCTTCCACGAGTCTAATGGAGAAAGCTGAAGGCCAGAGTAACTCTACCGAGAAGCATATTTCCAACAAAAAGTTCCTCAGGAACAAATAACGCATCATCCAGGAAGTCACAAAGTACTCTAAAATAATATTCAAGGGCCTGCACACCATTCTTGCTTTGGCTAATGTGAATGTTAATGCATCAGTAAACAGGAAAAAATAAAACAAGAAGGATGTTTTATGAGAGAATAGCTAGGAAGAAGCCACTGCTGTCTAAAAAGAAATTGCTATCAGCCTGAAGTTTACAGAAGATCACACAAGACTTCTGGGACCCAGATTATGTACACTGTCAAGTCAATAGTAGAACTTTTCTGGACTAAATGAGAACCCTGTATAGCTATTATGAACATGTAACATATAATTATGCATTTGTGACAGTTAGGTATTAACCATCCCCATGTAGCTTCTATTTCAGGGGCTATGTAGGGACTGTGAAAGTCCTCCAATCTCTACTGTGATCAATGGTCCCCCCCACCATTGATCAGGAATCAGCTGGCTGATATACTCACTCCTCCTGCGCAAGCACAATAGGGAATTGTGATGAAGTTGGGCTTTCGCCTGTCGCAACAGAGATTGGTCACTGAAGGAGTTGGGAACATCAGTCAACTGCTTCCTGAGCAATAGAAGACTCACATTGGTTGCAGTGGCTGCTTCCCAGCAAGTAGAGATGGAGGAAGTTGGACCAAGATTTGTTGCGAAGCACCATAACTCCCATACAGGACTCTGGTGAATACGTTTGACAAAACACAAGGAAACAGTGAGTATGAACAGAAGAACCTCATTCCAGCATTGTGGTAGAAATGTAATGATTCGGGCATACTTTGGACTTCATGGCTTGCCATCATTGACACAACCAGGAATTCTTCAGTGTATCTGGTGGTTCTAGAACAGGATGTCAGCCTGTCTGCAAGCTTTTACACAGATGGCTTTTGTTGTATATAAGCATGTAAATCCAAACTATTTGATTCATAAATGAAAGGATTAGTAATTAAAGATAGTTTTCTCATGCCTGGATGGCCATCTGTCAGGTATGCTTTGACTGAGAGTTCCTGCATGGCAGAGAGTTGGACTGGATGACCCTTTTGATCTCTTCCAACTCTATGATTCTTTGGCTGTGGAAGAAAAGGAATATTCCTATACAGCACTCTCCCTGAATGCCCCAAACTGTTAAAAGAGGATTTACTCTGCATAGAAAAACATTTTTTTCCCCTTCTGTACAGATATCCAGTTTTGTGTGCAGGGGGAAAATCTTGTGTATTAAACAGTGTTTTCTACATAGATTTTTGTGCAAAAACCTCCCATGATTCTCTACATAGAATAATCCCACTGCAGTATTTCAAGCTATTTGAATACTGGGGGGAAATTGCATAAGCAATTTCTTTTGGGATCCAGGTACTGCCTGTTTCTAAGTCAACCTGGTTCCCAAGAAAAGCTACTTTGCTTCTGCAAATGGAGTTTAAATTTTACTTTCCTTTGTCTCATTTCCCACATGGCTAAGAAGAGGAGTGGATTCAGCCTGCATTGAGATCAAACCAACTGAACCACAACAGAAGCAACATCTGATACAAATGTAGGCCTCTGGCTCTAGCATCTTCTCTTTATGATTTCAAAACATATTTTGCCTGTTGAAGACACAAGTGTAGCTTCAAAAGCTTACATAATATATTAAGCCAATAAAAGTATCACTCTTTTGTGGCTTTTGGATTTTGGTGAATTATGTTAGTTTACTTCAAAATGCAAGCTAAATTAATTTTTCCACATTGCTTCTCCCCGACCATTTGGGCTGGGGAGGAGATTTTGCTGGCCTCTCATTAGAGAGACCAGCATGTTAAAGGAAAACAGCATGCTCTGCTGGCTGTTGGCAGAGGAGGGGGTGGGGTTTAGCCTGCTTGAGGCTTGCCTGCCCAAACGCCTCTCACTTGGCTTCAAACGCTGGCCCACCCTCCCGCCTCGACATCAGTGTGAAAATTAATTCTGGTCGCCTTGGGCCAGGTAGGAATTTTCTCCCCTTTCCAAGGGTTTTTCGCCTACCCCACACTGTTGGTTGAGGACTTTGACAATTGGCATGGGTGTGGTCATAAATAGGTTTCACGCATAGGTGGGGGGAGATAGATGTTTTGGTGAACACCTCGGCACCCTCCTAAAGGGTGAAGCTAGGTCTCTGGAAATCACGTTTAGGTCTTGCAAGTAAACGTGAAGGGAAAGAGACTTGCCTTGGGGCTGGCTTGAGATTTAAACCCTCACTTAAGTCTGGCGAGTTAAGTGGGGAGTCTTGGGTTGGCCTTCCGGATGCGGGCCGGCCGAGGAGCAACCCAATTATGGATTGCCCTTGGGGCCCAGGTGTTTTCGCCCTTTGGAAGCTGGGGAATTGGTCTTGGAGCAGACCTTCCACCAGCTGTTCCTACACAAGGTTCTCTCCCCTGGTTTTTTGCAGTTCTCGAAGAAATAAGTTTAAATAAGTTGAGTTAAATAAAGTTGCCCATTTTATAATCCAGTTCTCTGTGTCTGGTCTCATTATTAATGAGTTGGTCAGCAATCCAATTTGACAGTATATGACAATGTGACATTTAATAGATGTGAGATAAATAGGAAGTGTTTTTGGCCAGGGGGAATTAGTCTGTGGTCCTGGAACTGTATGATAGTAGATCTATGAGGGGATATAAAAGTTGGTACTCAGACGTCACTGTTCCTGAGCATACAGGCACTAATCCAGTTTGCAGGTACTCTTGGACTCAGATTTGAATCTGGAGGCCAAGGTCTCTGCAAGGGACAGGAGTGCATTTGCACATTGAAAGTTTGTGTGCCAACTGTGCCTGCTCCTTGAGATGCTGGATCAGGCCAGGGTAGTGCCTGCTTTAGTTACATCACATTTGGACTACTGTAATGCACTGTATTCTGGCCTGCCTTTGAAGAGTGTTTGTTTCATCTGATGCAAAGTGCTGCAGCCAGAATGTTAAGTGGGGCACATTACAGAGACTATATGACACCCCTGTTTAAACAGCTTCATTGGCTGCCTGTTTGTTTTAATGTGTGATGTCCTTTAGTACCATAATTGCTTAATTCTATTTTAATGATCACTTTTTGTATATTTTTAATTGCTTTGTTTTCTTCAATTGTGAGTTGCTTTGAGTCCCAAATTTGGGCAGAAAGCAGGAAATAAATATAATCCTCCTCCTTCTCTTTCTCCTCCATTAGATGAATTGCTAAGAATTCAGTGAAATGGGTGGGGGCCGTATTTTGCTAACCATTAAAAAAGAAAGAAAACCAATGGAAATCTGTGTTATCTATTGTTAAGAAAATATGCAGAAGAAAGTTTCCCCTTTAGTAGCTATCATATAGACATGTGGCCTTTTCTTTATCACTGTTAGCCTTAAACATCTTTTATCTTTTTGAACATTTCTTCCTAGAAAAAGATTCAGAAATTAATATCTCCCTTGTTGGGCTCACAGTGTTACCATCTGCTATTAGGAAATCAATCACACAAATTTTCTCTTGCTATTCCCTCAAAAACATTAAAATATTATAATTAGCCCAGTAAAAACAAACAAAAACCCCAACAATTCTTTTTGGATTTTACTTTTTCAGTTAAGCTAGTCTTGACCACTATTGCTCATCTTTTATCAACAAAAGGCAAATGTTATTAGAGAACTGCCAGACCATTGCGGCAATAACATTTTTCTAATCATTTCTTTTCTGATTTCTAAACATAAAAATAATTCCACCTCCTGCCAATTACTTTGAAATGTGTTGTGTGTCAGTAGTACAATTCAACCACAGTGGCACTATCTATGTCATAGTGCAATCTATTGCATGGCTGAATGTGATTAATGGTGTGTCATTGGTGACATGAACAATGAAGCCAACATGTCTCAGAAGAGAAAGTATTAGACTGCAGATGTGAACGTCTCTTATTCAGTCTTGAGAGTCTTGCCTGGGCACCCTTCTTGTCTGGGGACAGTGTTTTTTGAGACAAATCAATTCTAACAAAATGGTAAACTACATAACATTGAACCCTGACTTCTTCCATAACAAATGCATAAAAAAAAAAGATCTGCACGTTTTGTCTCACATCTCAGCTTCTACATGAAATATAGTAAGTGCTCTTTTACTCTTCTCGTTGACACTCATGGCTATTGTGCTAGCATGATCAGTATGTACAGTGAGTAATATATTGTGTGTCTCCTGCCTTTGCAACATCACATAAAAAAAGAATAAACTGCTGTATATAAAGTATTGAGGGTTAGAAAGTAAGCCCATAATTATAAAAGTTATGTCCAAATGAAATTTGTATTTATGCAAATGTATATCCTATTGGGTTTATGTTATTTAGAATACAGTTGGTACTTGCACTGAGAGAATGTGAGTTTTGAAGAAGGAGATTTGTTCTCTAATATGCAGCTCCTATGTGTCTTCAAAATCTGCTTTGAAGGGATATGGAGAGTTTGGGTGAGGCAAAGCAGAGAAGAATAATTCATTGTGAGTGCTACACAAGGATCACTTCTTCCTGTCTTTTGACTGGACCTCTTCCATGAATGTAAAACACTCAATTTCATCCTGGGCATAAACACCATATTTTGGGGGAATGCCCAAATTTTGTGAAATTCATGTCATCATTATTTCAGAACAAGCAACAATTTTCTAAGTTGGCTCCAGGCCCAGTAAGGCTTCTTTCCTGAACATTGCAGACCCCAATCTGGCAGCCAGACCCTCAACAGAAGTGGCATCAGAAAACACTCTAAACCTTCTGCTGCCTATCTGGATGAATGTCCATCTGTAAAGTACTTAAAGTTTAGAATTCTGTGGGAGCTCTACCCCCACACACTCTCTTGGTTACATGGTGGATTATTCAGAGAGAACAACTTTGCTAATCCTACCACTATTTTCACCAGCTAGGCATCTTGATCATGATTGTAGATTGAGAATGACTCACTAAGGCACGGTACAGACTGCCATAAAGCAGCATACTCGTGCCAATTCTAGGGTTAGGAAGTGCGTACCAACCACATGCTCCCTAATTCTAGTTCATGCGGATGGCACCATCATTATGTGGTGCCATCCACACATGGCACGTGATGACATCACACACGCTGCGCCCAAACAGCATGGTGCACACATGATGTCTCTGCGCTGCTGGAGGGCAATTATCACGCCTTTCCAGTAGCATAGAAAGGAGCTCTGAAATGGAGCTCCTTTTTGGGAGCGGATCATTCCTGTGGCAACCACATGGCCACGGGAACGATCCTGAGGAGAAAGGGGCCCACCCACCCTTTCATGAACGATCTTTGGTGTGGGAGGTCTTACTTCTGTCTGTCATACTGGAGATCACTTACCAAAGAGAGTTGAAGTAGCATTCACCTGTTTCCTGAGTAACAGGGGAGCAGAGCATAATTGGTTGCAGAGGCTACTTCCAGGTAAAAGGGGATGGACTAAGAATCTCTACATAGTACCATAAATACGGTGCTTATATATAAATCCTATACAGGATTCTGGTCAGTATCTGCCATCCCATGATACTTCTTTAATAGTTTGACTTTGAAACTTGGTAATTTTGTTATTTCATTGTAGAACTTTTCTGGCTACAGGATAGCTGATAAACTTGATGATGATGATGGTGATTACATTCTAATGATGTAATAGTTACAAAAAGCAGGACATTAGTACCATGTGTTGTCCTGGAGATCTTGCTATGGTCTGTCTTCCTTTAAATTTCAGGAAGATTCAGCTGCCTTCCTTATGGAAAAGAATATTAAATGAAAAATATGATTCACTCAAAATCAAGATATGAAAAAATAATAATAATTGAAGATACTTATTTTGAAATTGCCTGTGTGCTTGTTGCCAGTGAAACAAACTGTCCTTACATCAGAATGAAAATATTTAAGGTTAGTATTTTTTTTAAAAAAAGAAAAAAGTCTCATAGATTTCTACCAGAGTCGTATATAAAATCAATAACCCATCTCACCCTGCCTAAGTAATGCAAGTTAAAATTGTTGCTCTCACAGTGACATTTTATTTCACAATCATGTTGAGAACCATAAAATGTGTTCAAGCCAGTAACAAAGATGCCATTTCCAACAGGGTGAGTCTTTAAGCAAGATGTATTGTTTTGCTATCAAAAGGTGTTGATAATAAAACTGTAGCTGCAGTATGAGAAACAGTTAGATCAGCTCCATCTTTTGACGTTGCCATTTCTTTCACAGAGACACAAGGATGAGACCAAACCAATGTATATATAGCTGGATTCCTTGTCCCCTGTTGGTAGCCCTCTCATGTCCCAAATCTCCTCTGATAGCAGGAGGGTCCTGAATAATGTGGACTATGTTGTGAAGGATGATGAGACAAAAAAAGAATGGATCTTTGAAATTTAAGCAGGTGTGAACTCTGCAACCAAGACTGCTCATGCCAGTTCTTTTGCACATGTTGTTCAGGATCTGACTATGAAAATGTTGTCAAATTGGAGAAGGAAGAGTGTTTTGTTATTTACACTTTTGAGTATAATGAAGAAAATGTTGGCTTGAAATCCATATTTCACTAGGGTCTAAAACACACTGAAGAAATAATCCAGTTTGAGACCACTTTAACTACCCTGGCTCAATGCTAGGGAATCCTGGGAACTGTAGTTTTAGGAGACATTTAGCCTTCTCTGTCAGAGAGCTCTGGTGCTACAATAAACTACAATTCACAGGATTCCCTAGCACTGAGCCATTGCAGTTAAAGCAGTCTCAAACTGGCTTATTTCTGCAGTGTGTTTTGGACCTAGGACAGTTGTATCATTAAGACTGTCAGCATCACATCCTAACAATGTAATTCTATAGTGGGGCCTATATGTAGGCAAGTGGGTATATAGTTGCATCGTTCAGCTAATTACCTTTATTTCCCCACAGCTATGTTTAGATGTTATTTTAAAAGGAAATACTGGGGCTTGACCGACCGTCCCAAAAGGGAGGGCTGGAGGCACCCTTTTTTGCTCCTGAGGACACCGCAGCAGCTAAACTATGAGGCGTTCTTCTACACCAAAAAGAACCCAGAAAAACTGGGTTCTTTAGGTGCACGTGGCTAACACAATGAGTGCGCCATTGGCACACTGTCATGCACCAATGATGTGAGCAGGCACCACAATGTGCAGATGCTGTGCTGCACTTGCGTCATCATGGCAGCCCCTATGTAGACGGGAGGCTGCCATGACACCGGCACCAGGATGGAGACAGGGATTATTTTTCTCACAAATCTTGGGGGAAGATAGGTGCAAAAACCTGAGACTTCTGAGTCTACAAAAATGGATTTGGAGCCACATGTGGCCTAAAGGCTGCCTGGTTTACAGACATAAAAGATCTATTATGACACTAAAGAGAGGCCTATTATCTCCATCTTAGCTTTAAGATCTGTTGCTACTCTTGCCTCTGAGTAAATTTATTGGTGGTATGAAGTACCAGAGAATCATTTCAAAGTGTCACACTGAGTTAGAATCTTTTTCACTAAACCATAATGAAGAAGGATGTGAAAATTTGTCATACTCCTTTTCATTGGGTTTCTGAGAATCCTACTGATATTCTCATCCTGCAGAGGGAAGCCACACGGTTTGGCAACTGTGACTTCCCTCCGGAGGAAATAAGGCCGCCGGCAGCCCGGACATTTTCACAGGTATGTACTGGGCCAGAGAGTCAGACTATATTCCTGAATGAGATAAGATGTGGAAAATTGAGTGGAAGAACTTTCTGTGAATGGGTGTCATATTCCAGAAGTTTGGTCATGGCTTGGATTCAGACTCAGATTCTGAGGAACCCACGGTGCCAATAGAGGAAACATTATTGAATCCCGTTCGTGAAGCTATAAACTTGAAAGACTGGAAATTCAGAACTAGAACTGTGTTGTGTTGTAGAAATGACTGGAACATGACATTGGGACCCTTCTGCCAGAAGAAGGCACACCTTGGACCCATAGCCCTCTTGTATTCTGAGAACATTCCCAAAGTAGTCAAAATTCACTTTTTCTTTTTCTTTTTGCTTACCACAAAGCCTAACTGTTTGTCTTCTCATATGTGTTATCCACTCTTGCTTTCTCACTATTTTTTTTTCATTTGGTTCAGCAATGTCTTCACATTGTCAAATCTAACTTGTTAAAATATGTTTTCATATCATAATATAATCCCCATTTGGCTGATCCAAGAAAGCTACCCTCATTCTCAATTGTCTCACCAGATACGATTTGCCATGCAGCATGGACATCATTCTGTTTGCAGCAATAAGAAGAAAGGAACAGGTACAGAAGCAGCAGTGGATGGACAGCAGACAAGAAGGGAGGAATGAACATGTTCATAATTATTTTTCCACAGAAAATGGAACATGCATCTACCTCTCCATTACACTATTTCCAGCCCAAGTTTCAACATGGAAGACTATTCAATACAAGCCTAAATTGTCCTGCAAAACTATCAGAATAGTTTGTTCTATATGATTCTAATCTGGTATTCAATTTCAGATAATAAGATAAATATCTAGGTTCATTTTTATTTCTATCCCAGGACAATGAAATAAATTGGCCACCAAACAGGGAATTAAAGCTTTATCTCTAAATTATCCCCTAAACTGTGACAGTCAAGAATTATTGCTGTTTTGTAAAGTGGGAGCAAATATGGGGAAAATACTGAGAAACTGCCTAATTCTAGAAAGAGAGGAGAAGACAGAAAAGAGCTGAATATAACTGGTCTTGCAGTTTTCCGGTCCTGACCAATTTGAATCTGAAGAGGTGGGGCCTACCATATTTATAGTGGAATCTTTTTTCTATAGGTTTAAACTGATCTTATTGCTAAGTAGGTTTAGGAAATCTGTCCATTTTACTTTTTGTCCTGAATATGAAGAAATTTTAATAAGTTTGGGACAGTCCTCAAAAATGAACCAAAATAAAATTCTCCTCCATTTTCACTGACCCATGGCTGTTTTGGGGTTTCCCATAGCTGTTTTTGGGATGTAGATGACTATGTTGTATCTGCCTATCATATAGGTTTTAGATAAAAGACATCTGTCAGTAAAAAGGGGAGATGGCAACCCCAATACAACACTAACATAATAATATTTTAATATTAATAATTATTAATAATATTTTTATTATTTTCCACCTCTCCTCAAGGCTTGAGGCAGGGTACAACATGTTAAAACACAATACCTAATTTAAAAAGAGAATACATAAACCAACAGTTAAAATACAATATTATAAAACCATTTAAATAAACTAATACAATACATTGTTTAAAATTTACTAGTTAAAAAGACATGATTTAAAACTGACTGGGTAGGCCTGCTGGAAGAGATGTGTCTTTAATGCTGTTTTAAAAGCAGTCAGCATTTTCAGTTGTCATATCTCCCCCAGCAGGTCATTCCACAATCTAGAGGCAGCAGATGAAAAAGCCCTTTGGGAAATCATTGCCAGTCTAGTCCTGGGTGGTTTGAACAAACATTTCTCAGAGCACCTGAGTGTACAGGGTGGATTGTATAGGGGAAGATAATCCTGTAAGTATCATATATTTATAGGGCTTTAAAAGTAGTAACCAACACTTTGTATTTTGCCTGGAAACTAATTGGCATCCAGTGGGGTGATTTTAAGATTAATGTAATATGATAATTCCTGGATGGCCCCATAATCATTCTAGCTGCCATATTCTAAACCAGTGGGAGTTTCC
>NC_056522.1:149190363-149195565 GCF_019175285.1 Sceloporus undulatus | reverse complement strand
TACCTCTTCCAAGCATTTGTTCAGAGGAGACACACTGTCCTGAACTGAAGCTGTTTTTAAAGGCATGGGGAAGGATATTTGGGTGTCATCAGTATACTGATAACATCCTGTCCCATGCCTGTGGATGATATCTCCCAGTGGTTTCATGTAAATGTTGAATAGCACTGGGGATAGAATGACACCTTGTGGCATGCCATATAACAGCTCCTTTATGAGGAGTACTATCCCAAGCACCACCATCTGGAACCTACTTGAGAGGTAGGACTGATACCATTGCAGTACAGTGGCTCCAATTCATAATCCCCTCAGGTGTTCCAGAAGGATACCATAGTAGATGATAACAAATGCTGCTGAGAGGTCCAAGAGCATCAGCTTTCTTTGTTGCATGTATTGCCACTTTATAGGACATGACTGAAAACCCAGGAAGATGAGAATTGCTTTTTAAAATCATTATTTATCAGAATTCATACAATTTTAATATAAGAGAAAGCATAACTGCCATATTTCTCCCCTGCCTAGAGATTGGTGAAAAATATTTCAGTTATGCTTTCTCCTACATTTAAAATGTGTGAATTCTGATCAATTTTGATTAAAAAAGAAATTCTCACTCTAGTTTTCATTTAGTATATGACAAGTCACATGGGGAAGAATATTTGAGTGTCATCAGTATATTGATTCCCCAAATGCCTAAAACAAATTGGGGACATTTATGATTCTTGGGTGGGAGTGCCCTGGAGAAGGCAGAATACAGATTTCCTGTAATAATGAGTTTAGGCTTTATTGATACTCTCTTAACTAAAGAATATGCTAAAGATACATTGCTGCATTGAAAGATTTTGAAGTCTTCTTTTTGATACTCTTAATTTTTCTAGCCTGTTCTTTCCAGCCCTACAGGTTCCTTGGTATATGAAGGAATTGTTCTCAACCAGAACGTTCATCTCCCAGGAGCTCCAGTAAGTCTGAACAATGGCAAGAGATTCTTGGAATTGAAGTTCATCAATTTCTGAAGCTTCCCTGCTTGAGAACCATAACTAAATATTGCAAAAATAGAGAAATGAATAGTGGCATCAAAGGCCTCCAGAAAACTATTGGAGACTGTGGGGTGACTGTCCTGTTTCCTAGTTTGATGGATGTTTGAAGGGAGCAGAGCCACACTTTTGTTGGATGCCCAGAAGCCTAAGAAAGTTGTTTTCTCATGGTCTTCATTTGATCTTGGCAAGGGGAAATGGGAGCTTTACTTGTCAGGTCTCTGAAAGAACAATAATCCCTCCTTGATGACCCCCATTAAGGTGGCTATTTTAGCTTTTTTCTTTTACCTAATAGGCAAACTGACAAAGTTAATCTTTGTTCTACTATGAAGACTAAATTTCACATTCAGTAAGCCACTCACTCACATTTTCTTCCTCATTTGTAGTTAATGTTCCATGTATCATTGTTAGGGATCATAAGCAGCCCAGAGTTTGAAACATTTTGGAATTCCTTTTGGGTGCTGGTAAATTACTGAATAGTTAAAAATCAATAATCACTATACCAAGCTGCCAGAGCACTAAAATTGACATGATTGTGTCCTTGCAACAAAGTCATTTTTGCTCTCTGGAAACACATAATTTCAAATAATGACTTTCTCAATTCAGTTTATCCTCCAAACTACATTTTGGTACAATGTGAATGAAACCTTGTCTTTCTATCATACTCTCTTCCCCCGCCCCCTGCTTTCTACTCTCTCCATCTTTTGTTTTCTCCTTCCTTTTACTTTGCTTATATTTCAGTAAATGCAGTATGCCATGTCATCCAAACTGGCAAATTGTAGTGTGCATCTACACTATAGTAATGCAGTTTGAGACCAGTTTAAGTGTTCTAGCTCCATTTTATGGAATACTAGGATTTGTAGTTTTATAAGGTCTTTAGCCTTGTCTGCCAATGAGTGCTGATGTCTCACAAAACTACAAATCACAGCATTCTGTAGGATGGAGCCATGGCAGTTTAAAATGGTGTCAAACTGCATTGTTTCTACAGTGTAGATACACTCATAATTAGTTACCTCCAGAAAATGATCAGAAAAGTATTTTAAACCATACTGTCTGTTTCTGATTTGACAGACACACTGTAACAATAATTTCCTAATTCATATATAATTGTGAACTATGCCTTATGTTGCACCTGTGTCCAAAGAAAAAACAGTTTAAAGAAAGAAAAGAGAACACACACACGGCAATTTTTCAAATCATGATTTATCAAAATGATGAAACTGATCCTATAGTTTCCTATAGATACCATAATAAAGTTAAACATGGATCTGAATGAAAGTACAAATCATATGTTCAGCAAATGCAGATCAAAGTTTGTATTTCATGGATTGTCTAGGAAACCCTCTAAGGCAAACTTTGGTAAGTTTCAAAACTTAAACTCAACCTAGAGGGCACTTGTGTTTATTCTCAAGTAGCAATTTTAATGTCCATAAATGACAAATATAATAATAATATCTGTAGCCATGTAAATATCCTTATAAAATAAATGGGTCCTTTGTTTCTATCATTGTTAGAACAAGTTATTTGATAGGTTGGTGCAATGTATCATATGAAAGGTTGAAAACCACTGGTCTGTAAGACTAAATGGGCAGGGTATTGGATGTGAATCAGAATTATGTTTTTCCTTCTTGGATAAATTGGGTGTCACAGGCCAATTCTACATTTCAGACTGACTTGTATACAGTATCTCAAATGATTCCACATATGGTACCTCCAATGGGTAGCATATTATATACTGAACTATACAGTCTCAGCTTCTGAGATCTATTTCTACTATAGATGTGTATACACCATGCAAGTAGACTCAGGGGACCCATAAGCTTATTTATATAGTGAGATATTGTTCATTTATAAATATCATAGATTCAGACAGTGAACATAGAATCAATATGTATTTACCCTATTAACCACTGTGTCTAAGGTGTCTTCTAATGAATATTTTCCATCATAAAGCAGATACTCCCATGGCTCTGCTCTAGTGTTGACCCAATAAATAACAGCACTTCCTTGGGACTCATAATGGTAGCTCATCATGTCAATGAGTGCTCAGAGACTCCGATCGTCAAATTATTGGCATGTTATCCTGCAAGAGCTCTCAAAGAAGCTATTATAGTCCACTGTGTCAGTGTAGATGAAATTACTTCTGAAAATGAGAAAGGATGAAAAGGTTTACAGTTCACCCATCAGCATTTCATTAATCTCTTTGCAGCATCTGTAAACCATGATGAATACAAAGAAAAGCTTGATCTATTATGTTATGAAAGTATGTCATAAGGGACAATCCAGATGTCTCTGCATCTATTTCTGCTTCTGCTCTAAAAAAAGTGGAGAGGGAGGAGAAAAGAAAAAGAGCAGTAGAAGTTCAGCTATTTATAAAAAGGTTCTGAGGAAGATTATAAATGCCTCATATGACTTAGCCTGGCTGCTTTCTCTCCAGAACCTTGACTTCAAAATCTCTCCTTCTGTCAACGAAAATGGTTAAGAAGAGTCTTAGCAATGATGTAAACTTGAGTCACACAAATAACTTCAATGCTTTGACTTGGATTTGATGGTTGCAGCAGACAAGACCTGCCCCCAGAGTGTGGGCACGTTTCTCAGAGAGGAGCAGCAAATGCATTAGACAATGGGCTTGAGGTGCAAAGATAATACTAAAGCTTTTGAAAAGCTTTAGACAGCTGTGCAGCTAGGACAGGCTGCATTGTAGACTTTAACCCTCACCTCAAGCACATTAATATGTTTGCTGTTTCCCTCCAAAAAATATACCTGCCTCCTATGTAATGATGGTGGTTCCCATCTGTACAGGGTGCTGTCATTTGATGCCCTCATCGTGTGCGACGGGCATCTAGAAGCGCCACTCCTCGCACGTGACGAGAGCGTCCTATCGCTTCCATCTGGACCGGGCCAAGGGCATGAAAACCATGAAGTCATACTGTTCATTCATTTTCTCCTATTACTACAATTACAGGAGAGACTCTTGTTTTCTACTAGGGTCAGAAGGCTTCCGGGAAGATCAGGTGCCTTCCATTCAAAACTATCTAGTGATCTGGGCATATCCTTTTCTATAAGGATCCAATAATCCTAATGATGACAGCACCGTGCAAGAAATACTGGAAGATTCACTGGTTAATACATAATACTTAGTTGCTTATTATCATATATCAAGATTAGGGATTTACACTGATGGTATTCACACAACCCACTGAGTGTGTGAGAGAACCCCCTTAATAGTGAAAAATCCCAGTTACAAAGTGAAACTATCAGTTTAAGGGGAAATATGCACCTTTGCAAGTTAAGTGCCTATGGACATTTGTGCCTTCTACTAGTGGATAACTGAACTCTTCAGACAATCCAATCAGCAATTAAAACAAATAAAATTTTAACAATATAATGAAATATGAAGGGTTATAAAGTCAGAAAGCCACCCAGGGGCAAATAGACCCCATGGTTAGTTGTCTGCCTGACACAAACATCACAGATATTGTGCAAAGATTGGTAGATAGTACTTGGGAGCAGTCCACTGTTGTGGTGCATTTTAGACCAGTAGCATGGAATGTAACCATTGCATTCTGAAAGCCTGATCTAGGAAGAAGGTTGAAAGCTAGGACTTTCAGAAGTGATTTCTCTAAAATGCTGAATGTTCAGCACATAGGGCAAGGCAAGCAGGCAAATTCCAAGGGATCCACTATATCAATGAGATAGTGATGCAGTAGGAGAACTTGAGATTTCTTAGGCACTGGAGAATACTCTTGGAAATGCTATACCTGTACAATAGAGACAGCATATGCCTAGACCATCATTGGGCAGGACTGCTAGCATGTAACACACAAAAAGGTGACAAAGGCCTGTTACAGACAGCCAAAATAAAGCTGCTTCGAGTCACAGTGGAGGTATGGTGTTTCAATGGCAGTCCGTACAGGGCCAGCAGAAGCGCCCCAAAGGCCATGCTCCAGTCCTTAGGGCTGAGCATGGCTTGGGTGCAACTTCTGGACTCTTAAGACACATGCATCATTGAAACACCATGCTCCACTGTGACTCGAAGCAGCTTTATTTGGCTGTCTGTAACAGGCCAAAGATAATTTAATCTGAACACTGTGAAAACCACCCAAAGCTGCAAATATGTGTAGGGACTGGATCCGTCCCACTACCTCCTGGAGGCCTTTAAGAGGGCAGTAAG
>NC_056522.1:149138496-149187640 GCF_019175285.1 Sceloporus undulatus | reverse complement strand
CTCCATGGGCTTCTTCATCAGGCAAGATGTTACAAACCAAAAAGGAGAAGGGGGGGGCAATTAGAAATATTAGTCAGATGCCATTTACTAAGAACTAAAACAACATTAGGTATCTGACTAACATCTCTAATTTTTTTCCTTCTTCTTTTTGGTTTGTAACATCTTGCTTGATGAAGAAGCCCATGGAGCTTTGAAAGCTTGCAACAAGTATATTGTGCATTTTGGTTGGCCAATAAAGGCATCACTGATGGATTTTTGTTTGTATGTGAATGGAATGTTGAACTTTGGGTCAAAAAAGGTTCTTATGTCATTATAGTACCAACTTTTGTGCAATGCACTTCTTCACCAAACACCCATGGTGAGAAAACCAGAACATAATACGGTCATGTGTACGGTTATAGGCAGCTTCCAGGGATCAGAAACCACCACTCTGCTGCAACATCAATATTCAGTGGCACGGCAGCAACAACAGTTACAACAACAGGGGCAGAGAAGACCCTTTAAAACAACTAATTTCCCTTTAAAGCAAGGTGCATGGGAAGCATGTTGCTTGCCTGGACATAAATTGGTGCCTGCCAAGAATATTAATTGTCTTCAAAATGAGACGTACACTGCTCTGCACCATGTTTTAAAATGGAACCCTGTATTTCACAGAGATGGATGTTGCTATGCTGCTAAAGTTCAGTGGCACAGCAACAAAATTTAAAGAAATGGAAAGTGGTGTGTTTTTTCTCCTTTAGGGGCATGGGAGATGACTGTTACATGAACAAATGGACTGCAGCATAGCTTTGGTGTGGCTTCAGGCTTCTTAGGACGCATGCAGCATTTAAGCAGCATACCTCCAAAATGACCCGAAGCAGTTTTATTTTGGCCTGTCTGTATGGGCCCACACTACAGCACATTGGGCACAGGTTGCCTAGCCCTGAGTATATTCCTTTGCCCATTGTTTTATACTGTATTGTGGATGGGAAAATCCACCCTAAAGCCAAGAATTTTTAAAAAGGAATGTTTTGCAGTTAGAACAGATCTCTTGATAGGTTGTCACTAAATGTTCAAGTCACATTACTTTTATGAGACATAAACACTTGAAAGTGTGGCATATCCCTTCAGAAATTTCACATCTTTTGGGGTGGGGGGACCTGCTTTCTTTCTTACAATTTCTCACACGTTCCTGTGACCAGAAATCTCCAGATGCCATTGAAAAGCAGAGGTAAAGCTGGAGCAGCTGAATGTAGAAATAACATATGCTTATGTAAATTACAGCACCTCCCATCTCAAAAAATAATAATTAATTGTAATCACAGCTACATTTGGAGCTCTGTCAACACTTGCTATTTCCATTTGGAAAGGTGATATTAATATTCATTTATGTATCACATCAGTTCAGTATATCATCAACTCAATCAAAACATCCCATTCTTTGCAACCTTCTAATAAATTACTTAATTAAATTGCACAAGTAAATTGGAATGCATACAACCATTTTTTGAGTAAGTTAATACATTAAAGTTTCAGCGTATTATCTTCAGTAGCTTGTTCGGTAATTGAACCAGTTTGTACTTCTTAATTAATTCTAATTGCTTTCCGTTTTCCATAATATGGACAATACTTCTCTGTATGGAAGACCATCCTGTCTAATTAAAGAGTCTCACTCACTTTTCATTCTCTTTTCGCCTTGTTTCATTTCTTTCACATTCTAAAGCAGAAAGAACCCTGGACTAAATAAGCACTTTCTTGATGCCCCCAGTCTGTTGTGCTACAGATATGTTGGACTATAGCCGTCAGAATCAGGTTTTTTTCCTCTTTCCAATGAAGAGCTCAATAAAACTTTGCAATCTCTCCCAAACTGTCATGTGATGAAATGCACTGTATGGACTACATATCTTTATGTTGGCAGCAATGTGCCAATATGGCTGGAAAGGGGGGATGTGGCCATGGCAACATTCTCGCTCATCACCTGTTACATCTGCAAGTAAAAGACCATCTACATCAGAAGTTCTCAATTTGTGAGTCATGACCCCTTTAGGGGTCGAGCGACCCTTTCACAAGGGTCGCCTAAGAACATTGTAAAACACACATTTTCGATGCTCTTAGAAACCAAGACACCACAATTAAACTATTAAAGGATCACAGCATTAGAAAACTTGAGAACCACTAATCTACATGTTACAACATCCTTTGCTGAATAACTGACATGAACTGATATGAACAGAGACATTTACTTAGCAGGAAACACTGAAATGTACAGTTCATGTTGCTTCACCATGCAGAAAAGGGATTATGTGAATATCCACAGCACCCAGTCCAGAGCTGTTCCTTCTCCTGTTCTGGTTTTGGGGTCAGCAAAGGAGCCAAAAAAGTAGTGGAACAGTTGGTGGAGACCCAAGGGTCAGGTGAAGGAACTGAAAAGGGGTATGCCCTTTTCTAAGTAGCCTGTTCATGGCTTATGTGGGAAAATATTTCCTGTGTTGTACAATAGGTATTAATTTGTGCATTGTTCATGATGGCAAGGTTCTTACTAGACTGTGATATGACAAAATGGGTAAAGAGTTCAAAGTGATTCCAGATTCTTTCCTTCAGGGTTTTCAGGCTCTGTGGCTATTTTCTAGAAGAGTTTCTTCTTGACGTTTCACCAGCATCTGTGGCTGGCATCTTCAGAGAATGCTTACCTGGAAAGGAGTTGGGTATATATATTGTGTGACCTGGAAAGACAGGAGTGATTTGCATGTGTATTGTTCTAATTCTGCTTTTTATGATGTTTTCAGCATATTAATTATATTATAGGCATCAGCATTTTTTTTTAATCAGCCATTGAAAAAGCCCAGATAACATTAATTGTTATTTCGCCACTTTTGGACTGGCAACCTTTATTAAGAAATTTCTGTGAATTGTTGAAAACACCTCACAAAGGAATGGCAGCATTTTAGTGCCTGAAAATGTTGGGTATTCTTTTCATTTTAAAAGACAGAAATGGAGAATAACTGTGACTAACACACACTAGTACTTACAAATGCATCCATAAGACTGATATTAATTTGGCCAGGTGAGATGTGTAAATAGTAGTTATTAAAGGAGCCACATAGCTCTTTAGGAAACTGACAAGGAAATTACAGAATCAAATGTTAAATGAATAGATTGGATGGAGGAAAAAAAGAAAATGATTTGAGAAACTCTCTGTTAGAAATGAAATGTGTGGAGAAATGTGTGGAGAAATCATTGGCCAAGTTTATTTTAAAGCTCACATCCAAGAAAACTACTAGATTCAAGACTGTGTTTAGAAAATGTTGATATCAAAGATGTGGATCTAGGAAATAATAATATATAAATACCTTCAAATGGAGTGGCAGGCACACCTGGTGCTTGTAAAAGACAGTTATGACAAAACACTGAACAGAAAACAGTCAGCTTTAATTAACACTAGTCACAACCAGATTTTCTATTTCCTGAAAAGCCAGACAAAAGGTCCTTCTGTTGTTTTTATAAATATGAGATTTGAAAACATTATTGTAACATCAACATATTCTGTCTAGAAGAAAGTCAACATGTGTTGACACTGCTCAGTTAATTTTCTGATATGTATTTTGAGATTCTTGTTTTACCAGCCACGATAGGGAAAGGAGTGAATTTGTAGATCCCCCCCCCCCCCGAATATTTTCCATCATGGGATGGGGATTGCTCCATTATTTTCCTCACCCTCTTAATAATGCCCCAGAATGATGTTGACTCTAGGGCATTGTGGAGGATGCAAATCCATCCAAGTGGAGCACCATTTCAGGACCATTATTTCATTTGGCACAGCTTCCTTTGAACCAGGAATGGCTGCCTGGTTATCATGTAAGGTAATTTTGACATCAACTTTCTAAAAAATTAAAGTGTCTATAAAATTTGTTTAACATTCTGTCTTCAAGGGGAAATGCAAAAATTTGAAACAAATGTTGGCAGCTCTTCTGCATGGGGACAATTATCATTTTTCTGCATCCCCTGTACAGACATCACATAAGTCAATCAGGGCAAGAACTATTTCTTAGTGCAATATATTTGTCTTTGATGGTTCTGGTGTTTCTGGTTTTGGAGATGTTTCAACCCTAACCCTAACTGCTAAACCCTAAAACCAAACCCTAACCTAACACCTAAACCCTAACCCTAAATCCTAATTGTAAACATAACTCTAGCCCTAACTAAACCCTAGCCCTAACCCTGGTGAGCTAGTGTAGATTTATAGTGGGTCCTACATGTGTTGGACGTGGATGTCTTTCAACCCTAACCTTAAACCCTAACCCCTAATCCTATCCCTAAACCCCAACTCAAACCCTAAGTCTAAATTCTAACCCTAACACCTAAACCCTAAACATGAACCGTAACCCTAACCCTAATCCTGGTGACCTGGTGTGGATTTATAGTGGGCCCTACATTTGTTGGACATGTCCTACATTTTCATGTTGCCCTATCCTATCAACTGAAGCCCTATTTCTTAAAGAAATTGGTTATATTCAAGGGTGATGGTTTTTCTGTTTTTGGAGGTCTTTCAACCCTGACCCTAATCCTAAACCCTAACCCTAAGATAACCAGTTTCACTAAGAAAACCTTAATTCCTAAAAGCTAACCCTTAACCTTAAGCCCTTATCCTAACCCTAACCATTAATCCTAACCCTAACTCTACTAAAATGGTGTGGATTTATAGGGAGTCCTACACTTCCAAACACGGAAATACCAGCACTATCAAAGACGATCGATTTCATTAAGAAATAGGTCTTCAGCTGATGGGATGGGGCACCCTGAAAAAAGAGAAACTGTGGGGAGGCAGGAATATAGACTGGAAATTCCATCCTAGCCAACATACCTTTTTTGGCTGTCAGTGTGTGTACTGAACAGTTGAAGGAAAAGTTGAATGCAGTAGGAAAAGAGGAAGACATGCTGATTGACTTGAAGGAGGGTTTGAATTTTCAACATCTGAGCACAACTCTTGTTGATCAGGGCTCACAGAGGTTCTCATTCATAGGGTTGCTGTGACTCAAAGCCAACTTGTGAGCATATAGCAACAACAATCTGCTAAATTGTAGAAGGCCAGTGTTACGAGTGATGTGCACTATAGAATCATAGAGTTGGAAGAGACCACAAGGGCCATCCAGTCCAACACCCTGCAATGCAGAAACTCTCAGTCAAAGCATCCCCGACAGATGGCCATCCAGCCTCTGTTTAAAGTCCTCTAAGGAAGGAGACTCCACTACTCTTCGAGGAAGAAGTGTGTTCCACTGTCAAACAGCCCTTACTGTCAGGAGTTTCTCCTAATATTGAGGTGGAATCTCTTTTCCTGCAGTTTGCGTCCATTGCTCCGTGTCCTGTTCTCTGGAGCAGCAGAAAACAAGCTTGCTCCCTCCTCAATATGACATCCCTTCAAATATTTAAACAGGGCTATCATATCACCTCTTAACCTTCTCTTCTCCAAGCTAAACAACCCCAGCTTCCTAAGTCGTTCCTCGTAGGGCATGGTTTCAATACCTTTCATCATTTTAGTCACCCTCCTTTGGACACGCTCCAGCTTCTCAATGTACTTTTTGAATTGTGATGTAGCCTCAGTATGCACAGACAGAAATCCAATGCATTTTGAATTGTAAATTCAAGTGCATGGTGTTAAGGAATTAGATGAAATTATATCCCACACTTTCCACACTACCAGGAGTACAATAAAATAATTGTCCACCTCTATTGTTCCCTAGAATTTTTATTTTCACAAAGCCTTATGTTACAGTTTGCTGCCCAAATTCATTGGCAAACTGCTTAAAGCACCAGTCAAGGGAAAAAAAGAATTAATTGCAGTATATTCAGTGAAATAGGCAGCATTATTAATCAATTTTATAATCGGTTTAATCTGCTTTATGTTCAGTATGTATCAATAATTAACTTCATTTCAGCTAACCTCAATTTTTGTACATATAAGTTTCATGTACATTTAATAATAATCAAGTATGAGGGTGGGATTTTTCTTATTAATAATGAACAGGGGAATTTTAATGAAGTTAATATTCAGTGAAGAACTAATGGCTAATTAACTTCAATTATTTACAATATATTTAATATTAATCTACGTATACGTCATTACTGTTGTTTGTTCTTGTATGCCTTCAAGTCATTTACAACTTGTGGTAATTCTAAGGTGACCCTATCACAGGGTTTTCTCGGCAAGATTTTATTCAGAGTAGGTTTGCCATGGCCTTACACTGAATCAGAGAGAATATGACTTGTCAATGGTCACCCTGTGGATTTCCATGTCTGAGCAGGGATTCAAATCTTTCTCTCCAGAACCCTAGTCCAACAAACAAATCAACACACCACACTGGCTCTACATGTGGCTATCTATCTATCATCTATCATCTATCTATCTATCTATCTATCTAATTTTAAAAACCAAAAAGGTATGCCCCCTTTTCACATTACCACACTGAAAAGTGGCTGTGAGTCTGTTCCTCACCTGTTTTTTAAAAATCTTAAGAGATTTTTGGTATCCAGATATGGTGCCTCTTAGAGTATACCATTGGAGTTGATTTGGATTTTAGCAAACCCCTTAATGCAGCCAGGTATTTTTGTTCCCAGCCCTTGTATCTGTTTCTGTTTCACAATTTTCAGAGCCAGCTCTTCCTTGCTTTCTCTTAGCAGCCTCTAGAAGTGAATTGGTGTATTTTTGGGATTATGCTAGAATTTAAAGTCACTAGTGAGAAAGAACAGTTTGCTTAAACAACTGTACAGCATAGCATAGCATTAACAACATAGATGTGTTCCTGGCCACTCCTTCCTTAACAGAAAATGTGGTACTAGAGGCAGAAATGACATGGCAAGAATAGGGATAAGTTCCAGCAGCACAAAAATGTTCCACATATTTCAGCAGTTTATCCCAAACTGAAAATATGCACACATGCAATGAAAGGAACTGGTCAGGTATGCCTTGCATAAGTGAACAAAAAAATTCTGAACTTTATAGAGCCCATTTGAAAACTTCTTCCAAAATGCATCCAGAGGCAATTTTTCACCAGCCTCCATTTTCCTTATGACTTCCACACTGGTAGACAAACTTATGGATAGATGCTTTTCAAAAAAGACATCCTGGGAGCTGATGATGTGGCCTTACCATCTTTCCCCTTTTCTTTCTGTTTTGCTTGCCATACATGCTCAATAATCGACTTTGGAGGCAGATGTTGTTTACCTCACCTCTGTAGGCTGGCACACACAGATAGAGTAGGTTTGTCTACAGTGGAATCCAGCTTTATTGCTTTGTTTCCTGGATACATATTGCTGCAACCTAACACTGAAAGTCTGTTTCTCCATCTTTCCTTCACCATCCTCTCAATTGTGATGCTGTTTAAACACACCCACTCACACCCACACACACATCCAGCTTTCCAAGAAGGAAAAGGTAGGGATGGGCATAAATATACTTTGTAAAGCAAGCTTCTTTGGCTGCATTTACACTGCAGAATTAATGCAGCTTGGCACTGCTTAACTCAATGGGATTTCTGGGATTTGTAGTTTTGTGAGATATTTAGCATTCTGTGTCAGAGAGCTCTGGTGCCACAACTATAAATCCAACCATTCCCTAGGATGGAGACATGATAGGAAAAGTGGTGTCACACTGCATTAATTCTGTAATGTGGCAACAGCATTTGTCAGAGGATTTGTTAACTGAATGAGACCTATAATTAGCTTCTTTCCCAATAACAGCTAGGAAATTTATCCAGCAATTCTAGTTTTGATGATGTCAGCTATGAGATGATTTAAATACATATTTGATTGGCAATGCCCATACTCCTTCACATTTTTTTTCACATCATGTTTAATGCACAATGGACCAAAATCAGCAAACTTAGAGATGTGGTCCCCAAATCTGTTAATTGGTCTCAAACGTACAAAGAAAGTGCACAATCTAGAGCAAAATCAAATGCACAAATCCAGTGTTTCATTGGGAGGAACCCAAACCAGTTGACAGATCAATTCTAAAACCTTACTAGGGTCTTTGTTTTGGTTACATTAGGTGAAACACCAAAGACATGATACTGTGTTCAAATATGTGGACTTATGTTGCAGAACAGATAAACAGACAGACGTTTTAAATTATGATATAGATTGTCATTTAAGGAGAGATAACTTACCTTCCTGTGATGTAACTGTAATTTTTAGCTACTCATATAGTTACAGGGCTGAAGCCAGGCTGAAAGTGCCCAATTTGGTTTGGACTTGAGCAATGCTTCTTATCCTTATTATCATCGCCATCAACAGTGAAACCTTAAACATACAGTAGTTCTGAAAACTGGACAGCAGCAAGGCAATTAATTTAAGTTCATCTAATTTATTTATTTATTCAAACAGATACACATTGGGGGTGAAAAAAATAATTAGACCTGCAGAAAGAACATCCCCCCCCACCCACACAAAAGTTTAAAATTTCTCATGCATAAATCCTTATGGCCAACGATCTTTTAGGCAATTTACCAGAACTCAGCATATTTCCCCAGGTAGAAAAGGTATTACACATCCAAAAGTGCATGCAGAAAATTGTGCAGCCAAGGTCTAGAGAATGTATGTCAGTATTTCTGATGGTACTTCAAGGTCACTCGAAGGAGAAAAACACATAAACACAGGAAAAGTAACAACTGCTGCATCAGGAAATGGTCGAGTTTTATTGAAGTTGCTTTATGATTTCCAAATGTCCTACTCTCTATTAACCATCAGATGGATGCAAAACATAAAGAACAATTTATAGCTAGTGTAAACCCAAGTTTTTAAAAGTTAGCTTTAACTCAGCAACTATCTAGCCACTTTGCATCTCACCTCTGCCCTTCAGAATTTCATGTAGATCAGTCACTGTGCAAATTCAAATACACTTCAAATTGCCCAGTGGGGAAAGTAAATAACACAAGGCCTCCTGGCTCCATATATTGGTAAAAGCATGATCATGTGGAGGTGAAAATGTTGACGCTGACTTTGATCCAGCTGGAATTGCAGGCAACTAGTGACATGTAATAAGTGGCGAACCCAGAGGAGAAAACACATCCTTGCTCATGACAAAATAATCCAGTCCAATCAATAGTATGGATGGGAATGTGCAACCAGATGTATAATCCAATCAATGCACAGAGCACTGCTCATGCATATTGAACCTGTTTCAGGATTTCACTTGCCATACCAGAACAATTTTGTTTTGAAGATAAAATGGAAAAAATAGAATAGTAAGGGACATCCAAAGAACAATTGGAACTTTTTGATTTTTGACCTACTATTCAACTTTTTGACCTACTATTCAATAGCTCTGATGCACCAAGAAACATCTGAGCATGAAGATGCTTCCCAGTTCACTTCATGCTCATACTAGATAAAATCCATAAATATGCATGGAATATTACCCACCACTGTATCCTAATAGATGAGATTCTAAAATATTTACTCTTTGAGAAGCTCAGGAAAGTCACTGCTGTCACAACATCTCAAAGGACCCAACCTTACTTATACACGTTCCAGGACACAGTGATTACTGTGGGGAATTGACACACAACTGAGGCAGATGGGTGTTATATACTGTCAGGGAAATGTTCTAGTAAATTATTTTTTAGCTCACCAGTGTGGAAAAATCATTTCCCACTTTATATGCTTCTTTGGATAAAAAGTATTCATTCACAGTTTTAAATTTTTCCTCCTCTTTCTTTATAGGTTTCAGGAAATACATTGCTTACTTAGCCCAAGGTGTTGTTAAAATGTGCAAAATGTTCTTTGGTACTTTGTCACTGAAAAACAACAACAGCATTTGAACTTGCAGAGATTGACCAGTCATTGCATTTCCAATGTCTTTGAATGCAGACTATAACTCCAGAAAAAAAGGGGGGATAAATATATCATGAAATAAAGTCTATGGAGGGAATCAAATGTGATCTCTCTCTGTGTGTCTCTCTTTTAATGAGTGCAACTACTACTCCCATGTGTAAAATGAATGAACTGAAAAGACACTTCTGAGATATCAGCTGCTTTACAGTCAAAGAACCCAACTAGCTTATCTGACTTCAACTATTGTTAGCTATGTTTTTCTCCTTTCTGCTCATTTCTGGTTGTTGTTGCTATTCACCTACATGATCCTACATACACCATTGTATGTAAAGCAATTACTAAGTAGAATGGTATAGGAAGTGATACCCTTAATAAGATGAACATGATGTTAATGACATCATCATCAACAATTATTATTATTATGCTTTTCTCAATTTGGGACTCCAGGTGGCTTGCAATAGTTAAAACAAAGGGGCGAAGCAGATAGTCAAAAAGAGCCAGCTTCCTGGCAGACGGAGGGTGTGGTGTTCAGACAGTGGCACACCCCCATTCTGCGGGGAAGCCACACGGCTGGCTACCTATGTAGCAGATCCACAGCATTTTGGCAGTGCAGAATTTACACACACTGCACCAAAGAAATGCTGAAAAAATGCCGCTGTGGCAGCAAAGGCACTGTTTCCCTGGAACAAAAAAGACCAGCTTTCTGCCACTCTTTTTTGCACTAGAAAAAGTCTGGGTTGGGGTGTGGCATGCAGTTGCTGCAGCCCCAATCTGGTGAGCAAAGGGGCGGTGGCAAGCCGCTCCTTAACCGCCATCTGTTTCACCCCATAATTTAAACATCACAGGGAATAAAATTTACAAATTTTGAGAAAACTAAAACCATTTAAAAATAGAAATCATTGCATAACAACAACCAGTTAAACTTCAGCACATTATGCAAGGCCTGTGTGTGTGTTGCTTGCCTTCAAGTCATTTATGACTTATGGCAACCCTAAGATGACCCTATCACAGGGTTTTCTTGGTAAGAGTTTTCAGAGGGGGATTGCCATTGCCATACTCCACTCAGCCTGGATGCCCAGGTCTCAGCAGTGGCCAGGAGTGCATTTGCACAGCTTAAACTTGTGTGCCAGCTGTGCCCATGCCTTGAGACATCAGATATGGCTACAGTGACACATGCCTTGATTAATCCCATTTGGACTACTGCAATGCACTCTATATGGGGCTGCCTTTGGCGCCTTCCTAAAAACACCAACAGATGATTTGCAACCCATACACTAAAGATGTGCTGAAAGACATTAGGTTTAAGACCATTCTTTCATCATTCCTAAGATTTCTCTCTCACACAAAAGGAGCAGAGGTAATAGAACAAGCAGCACAACTAATAATGTAAGGGTTTTTTTCTCCAATGGAATAAGTAAAAGTAATGGGTTACTTTTTAAACACTATTAACAAGTAATTAATTAATAATGAGTAATGGGAACAAATTACTTTTTTAAAAAATGACTTTCCAGGTTTGTGAAGGAACATACATTGGTGTGTCTTGTGTGTTCCTCCTACAAATCTGAGCTTCACACCCATCAGGAAAAAATCTCCATGCACATATTGCTATATATGTGCAGAAAGTTCCTGTGTACAAGAACGGATTCTGGACTGATGTATCTCCTCCTTTCTTCTAGGAACTCCAAATCCATTTGGAGAATGTCAGCTCAGCATTTGTTGGAACAGCATGGTGGCAGTGACTGGAGCTAGCTTCCCCCCCCCCCCCCCACACACACACCTGTAACCTGCTCCATGTGTTAGTTCATTATATGGTGAGGGTTGTGTGTACCTCCTTAAGTTTCACCCCATGTCAGCACCAACATATTACTACTTAGGAGCATGTACTAAATACTTAGTGCTTACATACTGTGGCCATATAATTAATGAGACATGGTCTTACTTCCCCAGATGAGACTAAGAGGATTTGGAGATGAGATTGAGGCTGCAACTTCGGAGACTTCTAAATGCCTAGTCTCACTCACACCTGGAAGTAACATATCCAGGATTTGAAGCCTGAGAAGGGGTTAGTTTTGGCCTTTTTATCATCTAAAAATACAGCTATGGAACCATGAGGACCTGCAGATGTTACCCAGAAGAGTCAATGAAAAGAACTGCTAGGCTTTGTAGTCCAGCAACACATGGAGGGCTCCATGATTCCTATCCCTAAGATAGACTATTGACTTGTCTCATTATGCATAAGCTTAGTTTGTCTCTTACAAATAAATAATAACAATAGCCCTGCCTCTCCTATAGGATTGAGGCGGCTTACAATACCCCCTCCCCCTTAAAACAGGTCAAAACCATAATTCCAACATGACAATAGCTACAATAAAAATACAATTAAAATCAATTAAAATGACCAGAGACAGGAAACAGAACATCTTGGGATAGGGCCCAAACAAAGAGGCTAAAATAAAGCGGCTTTGGGTCACTTTGAAGGTATGCTGTTTAAATGACACACACATCTTAAGAGGCCAGAAGCTGCACCAAAGCTGAACTCCAGTCCTCAGAACTGGAGCATGGCTTTGGCATGGCGTTCATCCTCTTAGGACACATGCATCACTTAAACAGCATACCTCCAAACTGACCCAAAGCATCTTCATTTTGGCTTGTCTACTCGAGCCCATAGTCACTAGAATAGTCCATGTCAATTAAAAAAAAAGGATGAGAATGATTTATAACCATGAGAGCCATACAAAGTTCTTCACTTTTGAGGGGGAAATATAAAGCATATTTGAAAACTTCCATGTTACACTGTTTGGTATTTTTGCTAGCAGAGCACTATGAGCCAATACAATAAGCTTATGGTAAAAAGAAAAATAATTACTCTGGAAGTTCATAGTGAACTAATAAAGGGGGAAACTATGTTGGTTTATTGTTAAAGGAAATCCATCTCTGGACAGAAAATGCCTACATTTGGTTACAGATGCCCCTAAACCTGGTTTCCATGCATGTGGAGATTCTGGCAGACATTATGAGCAAGAATCATTTTGTGAGCTGCCTTTTCTAATCACAAGTACAAAGACTCTGCCTTCTTTGAAAAAGAGGAAAGTATTCTCAGAGACAGGGAGGAAATGATCCTAAGACTAGCAGCAATCTACATATTGAACCAAGAGATTACTTAGAAAGGTCAAGAAAAGACCAGAGGCATTTGACTAAGTATCGGTCTATCACACAATCACCACCAGTGATTTGCCCCTTACTACAACATTGTTGATTCTGATTCCTCCAACATGTATGTGGGACATGAGGAAAAAAGAGAAAGAGGAAGGCAGAAATTACCTGCAAGTATGATGGATTGTAGACATGGGCAGGCACATACAAACATATCCATGTGTATACTCCATGTGATATAAGTGTTTAGACTTACAGAATATTTACAGAATGGGAAAAATGTAATGGTTATGAGAAAGCACCTGCCTTTTTACAATTCTGGATGCATGTGTATCTCATTGCACAGTTCATTTGCAACTGTTATGCTTGAAGGCAAAATAACATTCAAAACCTTGAGAGATTTCTAGTTTTTTAAAACAAATAAAATAAAATAACCTTTGGTGATGTCCACACACCAGAATATGAAATGAAATTTCATAGAGAAAATAGTAAATGATTGATAATACCCATAGTGTCAAGCGTCTCTCAGTGCCATATTTCCATCCTTTCCTTTATAAATGTTCAACTGTTAAGTGTATTTATTATATTCCACCAAGTCACAAAATGCCAGCATAGTTATATAAATTCAGACAGTCAGTCCAATTGTAACTGTGTTTACTCACTTCAGCTTACATCATTAGGGACATAATTGGAAGTGTACGATAACATCTATGGCTGCCAAATTGGCTCTCCCATCTGATGAAATACAGAAAAGCTGACATATCCCAAGCATCACCAAGTCAGAAGATTTAGCAACCAAGTTTAGCAAATTGGTAGACATGTTCACGGATGAGAGGAAAGAGCACCAATAATCCAATGGAAATGATACTCAGTACTGACACAAAAATTTGCCTAATGTGACATTCAAGGCACCTTTTCAATATTTTTGCTCAGTTAAAGGATCTTTTTGAATTATATCAAGCAGACTGGCAGAATTACCCAATGGTTTTTCAAATTTCTGCAAACCTGGCACATTGGGAAGGACAGCCAGGTGCTACAGGGGTTGGGATAGTAATGATGGCAGGAGCTGCATCTGCTTCATCATTTTCCCCCTCTTCACAGAGTTGGAAAGAGAGAGTACTGGGAGCCTGGAGCACTGCAATTTTCAGTTAATGTGCCAGATTCTGGCTGGTGTCTGCCTTGTAAGTGGGGCTGCAAACCTATTGTTTTAGTCTGAACTTTAAAGGAACTATCCAATATGCTGAACCAATTTTGAGGATAGAGTTCTATTGCTTGGATACTTATTTTAAAGTTCAAGTTGAAACACTGAATGGATTCAGAAGCTACCATTTAATGCTACTTTTGTCCATCTCAAGTTCTTCTTTCTGTCCATTCCCACCCATCCTGGCAAACTTTGGGGAGTATCAGAAGAGTCAGGGAGCACACCATTAGGTACCTTGATGAGAGGTGCATCTACGCTGTAGAAATAGTACCATTTGTCCTCCCATTAACTCACTTTAACTATCATGGCTCCATCCTACAGAATCATGTATTTTGTAGTTTTGTGAAGCAACAGCATATTTTGGCAAAGAAAGCTAAATACCTTGTAAAATTACAAATCCCAGGATTCCATAGGATGAAGCTATAGCAAGTAAAGTGGTGTCAAACTGCATTATTTCTACAGTGCAGATGCACCCGAAGGCAAAGTAAAACCTGCACTATTCATGTTCTCCTAAAGGATGCTGAGGAACCTCTTGGTTTCAAATATTCTGGACTTCAAATCCTACAGAGTCCAATCAGCAAGGCTGAGAGAGCTTTTTGTCAGAAACATGTCAAGTGCCAAATGTTTCCCACCACTGATCTTTCGCTGTGCAGTTCCTTTAGGTGTATTGATGAAAGCTATAGAAAGCTATATAGTCACAGTTTGTGTATGGTTTCCCCCGCCAATGATAACCATTTCTTAAATGGTCCCATGAATATATATCAGCCAATAGATATGTAAGTGTCTTGTCTACAGATTTCTAGCATTGGCACTGACAAAAACTTAACCTAGAATGAAAATTGCTTTATTATTATAATAACAGACACCAGCTTGGATCTGTCACTATTAAGAATGTCATCAAAATGATGCATGTTCCAATTCCATTACAACTTGAAGGAATGGATTGTCAGTTTCCATGTGATCTTTATAACCAACAGTTCCCTGGGGCTTATGAAGATCCCAACTATATTTAGAAAATGGCCTTTGAGTTTGATTACTTATTTATCCTCAGGCAGCAAACTCTCATTCCCCTCTTGTAGATAAGTATACATCTGTTGATAGCCAGTGCTTTATTAAATCTTTAATAAATAGTATAATGGTTGATGTCCAAAAAAAAAAATGGGATCAATACACTACCATGTGGATAACATCATTCCTGACCTTTTTGTTTCATATCATTTTTATTAAATGTACAGATCTCAGCAACTCTTCATTCTAAGCCTTTCAACCAGTTTTTGGGAGAAAGAATTTTAGCAGTTTTGTCACTGAATGGAAGGACTGGGGATATCAACATGCCTTAATGAAAAGAAGACATGTGCCATTAAAATCAAATAAAGAAGGCTAAAAGGGATATAGATTTACATAAACTGCACACTTATCTAGAGATACAAATTTAGAAATAATACCTATAACTTCAAGCAAAATGTGAGGTATTTTTTTAACATTCTAGATGTCTTTAGATTCCTTGATTCCTGGCTATTATGCACCCAACAGCTTCCATCATCCTTTACTACTGTCTGGGCTGGCCGAGGCTTTAATTCATAGTAAAGTTCAACAGAACTTACCACAGCTTTCAGTTCACATCTAAAAACAAAACCATCAGATTCTTCCAAACTGGTAGACAAGGTATTCAAGGTATCCTTTTTGTTTTGAATTTCTTGGAATGCTGTAGTACAGATTTTTGAAGGAAACGATTACATTTATCTATATCTAATGTTGGTTTACAAAAATGGTGATTTTTTTTTAAAAAAAATCAGAAGCATTGACATTGACAAAGTGCATTTTCTCTTTGCAAATGGTATTTTTGAGTGTATGTATCAGTTCTTGAGTATCATTAGCACTCACACAAATCTATTACCTGTCCCTCGTTCCAGTAATCATGGCTCATTTTGATAAAATAGAATTTTTGTGTTTAGTAATAGATTAAAAGTGCTTCCTTCTTTTTGAGAACAAGAGGAGTGGAAAACGTCCATCACACGCATTACAGATGGTAATTTTTAATACGCATTTCCAATACAAAGTTCCAGACTTTGGGCAATAGCGTGTAGGATGAATCTGTTTTATTTCACTTTTTAAAACTGAGTTAATAATATTGCTCTTTTGATTAATATTATTAATAGAGTTTGACACTTATGTACATACACAGAAGGCATAATGGCGGAGGAGAGTGATAAGGATGATGACTATGATGACAGTAATCGTAATTACAATAGTAGTTGCTATGTGGCTGAAAAGAGGTGCCATTAAAGCTTTAAAGTGGCTTGTCTTTTCACACTGCAATCTGCCACAACAATTAAGTCCTGGCTAGTCATTTTGTTCTCTCTCCTTTTACCTTTGCAGATTTCACTCCTGTACATCCTTGCTATAGAAAGGAGTACGGACAGAATGAAAACTCACCAGTTTTCTTATCTTCTGTGAGAAAGTCAAGAAAGGAGAGTGTCAACTCACAGCAGTTGACCATTTTCTTGATTATGCATCTCACTATGTGAAGACACCCCTTTTTATGAAAGGCGTTCTTTACATCCACACATACTCATCCACACATACAGAGAATAGAAAAAGAGACTCTGAGAGATACTATACTGTTACTCAGAGGCATGTAAATCTACAAGCCATATATGTTTATAGTATAAATTGGATGTAGGTGTAGTAACTGGTCCAAAAATAATTCATTCTAAGGATATTGAATTCATGCATATTTATGTTTGCTTTCTTAAATTACGTCCTGCTTTTCTGCCAACAAATGGCACTCATTTCTTCATAATGTTCAACAGTGTTACATTTCCCTCTGTTTCACATCCTCCCTCTTAAGAATAAATTGCCACAGTGTTTTGTTAAAAGTGCAAATGAAGGAGAGCACAGAACAAAATAAAGGTAGATCAGCCCTGTTCATAATTTAGAAATGGCCTAAAACCTAAGATACTAGTATTAATGAAATAATAATTTGACAAAATGCCCCAAATCTACAAGGACCTGTTAGATTAGAGACAGCCTTGTAGTAGCTGCTAAGAGTAATGTGAATCTCACTTCTAATGAAAGTTACATATCATTTTAATCTTTATTCCAAGGTCTCTAAATTTAAGGGCACACTAATATTAGGGACATATATAAATAATATGACTGTAAATATAAATTACAAATAAATAGAAATAAATTACAAATGTGAAATTCTAGGTTATGCATTCATAACAGTGATAATGAATTCTGGTCATTATATTTATTTATATTTGTAAATATAAAAATCATATTATGTTTATATTCAATTTCTATAATGTATTAAATATTTTCAACATACCATTTGTCTACTATTTGTACTATATTTGTTCAAACAAGATACATAGTATGGTTTCAAAAGAACCACAGCACAGAAGCCTTCATAACACAAGGCAATCAATCTTCCTTGAGTCCTGCTTTAATGTCTAGCTAAATTGTTTATTTTTCTGAAGAACCAAAGGTCACCAGTGATGCTTATTTAAACTGGCTTTAAGTGTTATCTTCAGATGAGAAAGTTGTCATTTAAATATTACTTTAGAAAATACAACTAAAGGATCTCTAAAAGAAATATTTCTTTTTTCAAAAAGAAAACATAATAATACAACTGTTGCAATTTCCTCTACTTCTGATGTTCAGGCATGAGTGTCATTATTACAAATGGCACCATTAATGTATACAAGAGAAGGATCAGCAGGCTTCTGGTACTTCAAAAGGAAGAAGAGAAAACTGGAAGAGGTGGGATAGCCAACAGTGGGTGTGGGAACATCCTAAAACTCATAGTGTTAGGATAGACATTGACAAATAGTTTCAAAGAGCCAGAAAAGAAGTCAGAAACAGCACCTATGCTCACACCCACACATGTATACACCCTTGAGTTGATCTCGACTCATGGCGACCCAGTGGATGAGACATCAAAACTCCGTATCCTCCACTAATCTGCTTAGTTCCTGCAAATTCAGACCCATAACCTCCTTACTAGAGTCTATCCATCTAGCATGTGACCTTCCTCTCTTTCTGTTTCCCTCCACCACATGTTTAACTGTCCCTTACATGTGCAGATGTGCTCTTTCAGTCACTGGAGTGGGTGGTGGTATTCCTTTCATCTCTTCACAGTGCCAAAAGTCTTCCCCCCTCCCCCATCAACATACTGCAAAGCTCTTGAAACCACCATCACCAATCTGGCCATTCCATGTTTCATGGGAAATTGTGGAAACATCTGGCTACCTCTCTATAGACAGACACACAACATTGACATCAGGGCTGAGCTCAGGGGATTTCACTGCTTCTGTCATCATTGTGCATCTGGCTATGGAGAGGTATCCAGATCCTGCCTGCTTGCTGTGAAGCATAGAAAGGCCATGGGGTGCAGTTTCAAGAACTTAACAGTAAGTTAAGTAGAGGGGAGGGGATATATGGATAGTATGTGGTCCACATGCTAATATTTACACTACTCTGAAGGGATGTTGGATTGAAGCAGTGTGTATATGTGAGCTATTCCTTTCTTGCTGTGATCAATGGAAGATAAATTATTATGCTAGCTGTGACACTGGTATTAATTTTCTTCCTGTGGTGGGAAGTACGTCCTCTCTCTCAGAAGGAAGATCCAAACAACTCTATAGCCTCTTCCAAGGGACATAGGGCTGCAGCTCCTTGTGTAACCTGCCTAAATTGGGGGGGGGGGAGATAAGATCTACGATCTAAAATCCAATCTGGAAGGTCCAGAACCCTACACAGTCTGAACAGTATCCTACCGCCACTGCACAGTGCTTTATTTGTCCTCTCCATGCTTCTATTTTCCAACCTAGGAAGCACCTTTGGGTTGAAACAATACTAGGTATGGCACATTACTAAGAAATGTTATCTAAGATGCTGCTATTGTTGTCTCTGAAATATCCTTTGCCAATGCCACTCATCCCCCTACTGCTGGTGCCCGATAGCTATTTGGCACATTTAGTCTGGCTCCTCGGCAAAAGCCTGTTTGACATGGGAAACCCTACAAGAAGCACTGCTACCACCAGCTTAGCCTCTCACCTCACAGAAGCATTAAATCCCATCACTGTGGAAAGATAATGCCATTGTCAAGACATAACAATGATGATAGGGTGACTTAGAAGTCTCTCATTCATAGGGTTACCATAAGCTGAAGTCAACTTGATGGCTATAAACAACAGGAATGCAAAATGAACAATTGCAGTTCCTTAATATATAATGCACAATGTGTGATGCAAAACTGCAACACACAATGCACAGCCACAATGTGCAAAGAAAAAGAACATGGGGACATTCTCTTTGTGCAACTCCACTTCTGCTGCTTTCAGCAGAATACATTTGTTGAATAATAGTGACTTTTTTGCCCCTCATGTGTAGCATGACTTATGCATGCTAACTGCATGCCAGCCACAGTGTGGTAGTGGAACCAGGGATTGATTGTAGAATGAAAACTCTGATACTTTTTAATTAGCAGGGACAATAATGGCATCTGCCATCCCCACAACTGCACTATTCCCTCTGAATTAGCTACAGTCCACAGTATAGCTGGAGAGGAAAGTGATTTTCCCAACAATAAATTGCCATCCCTGTTTGTTGTTGTTGTTATCTGCCCTCAAGCCACCCTCAACCTAAGGTGACCCTATGGATGAGACACCTTTAAGGACCTCTATCCTCCACTTCTCTACTCAGTTCCTACAAGCCCATCTCCTTCTCCCCCCTACCTTTCCTAGCAGTATTGTCTTTTCCAGTGAGTGATGCCTTCTCATTATATGGCCAAAGTATGTCAGCTTCAATTTAGTCATCTTGGCTTCTAAGGAGATTACTGGCTTGATCTGTTCCAAGACCCATCCGTTTGTTTGTTTTTGGCTGTCCATGGTATCCTAAGCACTCTTCTCCAGCACCACATTTCAAACAACTTGATTTTCCTTCTGGCTGAATCCTTTATTGTCCAGCTCTCACATCCATACATCCAAAAATATTTTGGTGTAACTTGGCCCTGAATAGACAGGACCTGTTATCTTTACAAAACACCAGCTCTTCCTAGTGTAGATGAAAATGGTAAGAGGTTTGTGTGTGCATGAGTACATGCGCACACATGCAGATGCATCTGTATACGCACAAAGCATCCTGCATTTTGGATTCTCTGTGGTGGTGTGGTGGGCCTGCATGTCAAAACATACAACTGCACACACATCCCTAACCCTGCATATACAAATGCATATAAATTCTATTTCTTTATTTAAGAGAGACAGAATTACTATTTATTTCTGAATTCAATTCTGTTTTTCTCTTTGTTGCATACATCGGTCTAGTGAGTCAGAATTATCCCCAACCAAATGTGTTGAAAGCTCTCAAAATAATGAATGAATGAAGAAGAAATTACAGTCTGGTCACAGATGTTCTTTGCATTAAAAGAGGAATATTTGCTGGAATAAATTATCTATGGCAAACTATTAAACTCGGTTGTGCACATTAATGACTTCTAAATCACCGGGTTTACAAATTCATATGGCATTTTTCCTAATAACTGATATCTGAAGGAAAATATTATAAACAATGAAACAGGAAATGAACTATAAATAAACATAAACACAACAAATACTGAGGTATAATGTTTAATAAAAACCAAGCCAGCTGTATTATATTAATGTTAAGTACTTCCTTTAAATAACTCTTGGCAGTGAAAGCTTTGGGTATCCATCACAGATGTGCTGAAAGATGCAAAGTATTCAGCTTTGCATAGTATTTTATTCTTGTAAACTGAAATAAAAGCAGGCATGGTATAATGGTTTCAGTGTTGGACTAGGACTCTGGAGATAAGGGTTCAAATCCCCATTTTACCATGGAAATGCACTTGGCGACCTTGGCCAAGTCACATACTCTTAGCCTCAGAGGAAGGCAATGGTAAACCTCTTTTGAACAAATGTTGCCATGAAAATCCCATGATAGGTTTGGCTTAGCGACACCACAAACTGTAAATGACTTCAAGGAACTCAAGAACAAGAAATGTAATAGAATTTGGCCACAATAGTAAGCCCATTTACTGGACAGTAAGCTACATTGGAGTTAGTGGGAGTCACTGTCAAGTAAACAAGGGCATAAAACTGGGGGTGGTAATTCTAGATTTACCCATTCCGTCCGCACAGATGTCAAGAAAAATCTATCAAATTTTCTCCTCAGAGTATTGAGGCATTCAGGAATTCTTTTCCCTGCAAGTATGGGAAAGTATATAACTTTCAGAAGAAATAGACAACAAATACAACAACTGCTGTTGCCACATTGCAGAAATAAAGCAGTATGGCACCACTTTAACTTCCATGGCTCAATAGCATGGAATGATATACAACATCAAAAGAACTTTCCTAAAAGATATTGGAAAAATTGCTTTCAATTCCTTATTTATACCTTTTAATTCTGAGACATCGGAGGAATACATTCCTTTCTGTTCTTTTCTCTTCCATTTTAAAAGAGTTATAGTGATGTAGTGTGCCATTCAAATAGTACTCTAGCAGTCTATGGAGTTTATCACATGGGAGGCATCCTGTGCAGAAACAGGATTTAAAAACTCCCCCAAAACCTAAGAAGAAACACAAAAGTGTGATTTTCAGACACACCGGGGTTAAGGCAACATTAAACCAGCTAGAAAGTCAACAAAACGCAATTCTTTTTACTGTTGGGATTTTCTGGAAGTAAAAAGAATTATGTTTTGTTTATTTTCTAGTCGGGTTAATGTCACGTTAATGCACCTTAACAGCGCTTTTGTATGTCTTTTCTACTTTCTGTCCGGGTTAATGTTGGGTTAACCTGGATGTCCTCTGATAAGAAATCCATTTTTGTGGGGTCTTTCACTTTAAATCCTGTTTTTGCATAGGATCCCTCCAATGTGATAAACTCCTATGACTCTGCACCCCTAGGAGAAAATATGTCTTTGAAACCATAGCATTACCTGAACAAACTGTAGCCCAGTGTAGATCCAAGAACTGCTACAAATGGCCCTCAAACAAATTGAATGAATGGGCATGGAGGTGACAACTAGCATAACTCAAGGAGCTGTATCATAAGAGCTCACTACAATCTGGAGGAAATCCTGGTTTGTTTTTAAAACACTGGAACTAAACTCCTGGCTACTTTGAGTAGTTGCTTTCATGACGAGATAGACTGTGGTGTAACCTGGGAGAGAACTGGACATCAATCTAAAAAATTTCCAAATTGATTTACTACTATCAGAAAATTGTATACACCCTGCCTATAGGCTTACAGTCTAGAAGACATGTCACAAAATGGAGGAGGAGGCAGCAATCCCCAGTAGTAGATTCTTACAAAGTTCAGAAGATCCTGGGCCTGAATATAAGGTCAGTGGAAGACTTTCCCTTCCTCTTCTTCTAATGTTTTCAACAATGATATTTGGTGTCAGAGGTGGGGCTTCATATAGGCAAATGGAATATGCCTAGCTGATGCTTTCTTCTTCTTCTGATGTTCTGACTGGGCTGTAGTTGTTTGAAAACAGTTACAATATAGTTAAAGTACATAAAAAGACAACATTAAAATGAGTGTTAATTGAAGTGGAGGAGAGATCAATTGGCAAAGTGGAAGGTCAGGACAGACTATTAGCTTTTGAGGGGATGAGACTCAGAGTCAACCTGTATACCATTCCCAGAAGCACCAGCTTGATGAAAATGGGATCTTTATTTTATGGAGTGCTACGTGGGAGTAGGAGGATAATTTTTTTTGAGATGGTTGTTGATTTTTGCATGAAGACATAACAATAGGAAAGAGCTGGGGAGAGAACTGAAAAAGGAGGAAAAATGAATCGAGTGTGAGAATGTGCAAAGGGAAAAGAAAAACGATGAGGGAAAGATGGGGTGTGAGTAGATAAAGCAGAAAGTGCTCAGTTTGTGGTGGCTTTGCCTCTTCCTGTTGCTATCATAGAGCCTCAACAGATTTTTCCAAAGGAATTACTATTCTTGGCAGGGAAAGGCTCCCAGATTCTTGTTTAAATGATTTCAAATGGGAATCCATGGATAGACTTCCACCTGGAGGACTGAGGGAAAATGCATCTCCTTTTAAACACAGACTGTGACAGTTCAAGCACTGATCTTACTTGATATAAGGAAGATATGTGTGGCAGTTTTTGTACCAATATTGCAAGTGTTTTCAGTAGTCAGAGATGTCACTAACCCACTGCATTTTTGAAAGCCTCTACTGTTGAGATATGCATTCAGAAGAGCCTATCTGACAAATAGTTATTTAAGAAGATAGTCTTGCACTCCTAGTATGATTTAGAATTAGGGAATCACTAATGCAACTACAGTGGACCCTTGTTATACGCTGGAGTTTGGTTCAAAGATCCCTCGTGGATAACAAAATCCATGGATGCTCAAGTCCCATTAAATATAATGATACAACAAAATGGTGTCCCTTATAAAAATGGAAAATCAAGGTCTGATATTTGAAATATATACTTTTTTTAACATTTCCAAACTGTGGATGCTTGAATCCATGTATTAAAAATCCATGTATAAGAAGGGCCTACTGTATTGAAGATGAGACATCCACTTGTTGTTTTCAGGGACACAGTTAAGCCATTTGCTCCCTTGCTTAGCACTACCTAGCTGGAGAAACCAGCAATGGTCTTGATAAGTTGGAATCAGAATGGGGGGAACATCTCATTTTATTTTAATTATGGCCATGCATGCCTAGTTTGAGTCAATCTTCTCTCAAACTAGTCTTTCTTATTTATAGGCCTGTCCCCTTCTGAGTAGGAGCCAGTGTGATGCAGAGGTCTGAATGATGGATGAGGGCTCTGGGAGACTAGGATTTGAATACTTCCTCAGCCATGGAAACCCATTGAGTGACCTTGGCCAAGTCACATTTGCTCATCCTTAGTCAAAGGCAATGGCAGGCATCCTCAAGTAATAGGCTCTCCACAAGTCACCATTGATTTTAAGACACATAACAACATTTACTTCTGAGTAGGACTTATCAGTACCTGCTTGTACTCAGACTACTGGCTTCACATCAGGCTAGCTTCCAGTCATGTGGATTTAATGGACACTTTTCATAAAGAAGCAAAAATTGTAAGTGTTACTTATAAGTGCAGAGTTGTAATCACACCACAAACTCCAGCTGTGGCTGTTTAAAGCCCTACTGACAAGATGCTAACTAATCTAAAGTACCAAACACAGCTCTCATTGAAAATTCAGTGTGGGCAACTTTCCCTCCAGATTACTTTGTTAGAATAGTTCTGTTCTAAACAAGACTAAGAACAAACTACAAAGGCAAGGAAATGATACAGTCAGGTGAACAGGCTGAGCCTCTGAAGAATACATTCAAGGACTTCATTTTCTTCAATTCACAGAGGGGGAAATGTGTGGATTGGAACTTCAAAACAGGAAACAATGCTTCCAACACATCCTTTAATTCTCAGCATTGCCATCAGAGGACATTTCCTTCAATGCTGAAAATGAACAGAAATGGGAGAATGACAAATGAACAAACTTTATCAAACCTCCCCTCCCCTTTCCCACTTCTTCTTCAACATTCTCTAATGAGGAAATAAAAACAAATTGTAATACGGAAGATCATTTTTTAAACTCCTCCTAAGGCAGATATCATATACAAATACCCTAAAGACACCAGATCCTATCTGATCCTCAATGCTAAGCAAAATCAACCCTGGTTAGTCCTTGGATGGGAAACCACCAATGAACTCCAAGTGTTGTAGGCTGTATTTCAAAGGAAGGAACTGACAATCCACCTCTGAGTATTCCTTCCCTACAAAAACCCTATGAAATTAATTGGGTTCCCATAAGTCAACAGGGGACTTGAAAACATACACATATAGCCCTCAGTATTGGGCAGCTGAGCTGTGCCATCATATCCCTGGAGATTTCCCTTTCCTTTTGTTGTAAGTTTAGATTGAGCTAATTGTAGTTATTGGGTCAGAGCTATGATCTAAGAGAAGATTGTAGAAGACTGAAGAAGATTGTCCATTCTCAGCTCTCTTGATCTGCAGCACCTTAGTTGGGATGCTATCTGGTTGCAGATGTAAGGTTTTTTGGGGTTGCATCATCTACATCTAAAGCTGCAAGATATCAGCATCTGTCTCTCCCACTTTCTTTTTGTTTCCCACCCCAGGGACTCAGGAATGACTTGGTTGATGAAATAAACACTGGTTTAAATAATCTTGATATGATTGCACATGCATATTTAAAATTCACATTAAGCCTCCCATTTGGGGGCCAGCCTATGATTAGACAAAATAAGGCAGCTACTTCAGACAACATATTTTCCAGGGGAAAAAAGCACTAGCAAATTGAACAATGTTAATTTATTTTCACTGAACTCTATGCAGTTTTAGTCCTGCTTAGAGCAGGGGGTGGGGGGGGGGGGGGTGAAAAACATGTTTTGCAAGTGCTGAGAATGACATGAATTCTGGTCTGATAAGAATCTTTACAACTTGGGACTTACTTGATGCAAAATTTGCAGATTGTTTTGCACAGAAAACAACATTTTCATGCAGGAAACAGTATTTCTCTGCAGAAAATTATATTTTGTCACCAAAAATGTAGCTGAAGACTTTTTGATGAAAAATGTCTATCTGTTTTATGCAAACAAAAACATTTTCTTCAAGATTTGATTATTTTCTGCATAAAAAGGTGGTCTTCTTAAAGAATTTTTTTTTCCTATGCAGAAAATGACTTTTTCTATGAAGAAAATGCTGTTTTTTGCATTAAAAATACCACGTACATTTTTTTTACAGAATATGTTCTGAATATGAAAAATCCTTTTGGAAACTGTATCACAGAGGGAAGATTCTTGTTACTTCCTCTGAGGTGGGAAGTAGCAAAAATTATACCTCTAACCTGGATAAACAAACTGGCATCAATGTGACTTCAGTGTTATTAATTTTTAATGGTCTGGATAGAACTATTTTTCCAAAGGAAGGGACAAGATGGTTGTGTATTTTTCTGTCACATATAGCTATGTAGGTAAGCAAGTTTTATTTCCATGTGGGGCTATGTGCGATTTCTTAGCCCTACCATTAAGCAGACTGAGATGACTTGGTCTGCTGCAACACTGTATAAATAATACAGTTTGACATTGCTTTAACTGTTATGGCTCCATCCCCTGAAATCTTGGGATCTGTAGTTTGTTGTGGCACCAGAGCTCTTTGACAGAGAAGGCTAAATATCTCATAAAACTATACATCCCAGAATTCCATAGCATTGAACCATAACAGTTAATGTGGTGTCAAATTGCATTAATTCTGCAGTTTGGCAGCAGCCTGTCTCAGGTGTCTCTTTTATGGCACTATGAAAGGTTAGAAATATTTATTTACTTTTGGCTATTTTATCTTTTCCTCCACGAGGGAAAATGTTTTATTTCCATGTGGGGCTATGTGTGATTTCTTGTTATTCCTGGGCCAGAATAACTTTACTGATCTTGGGCATTCTACACATCATGGAAATTACAGAAACTACTTCTTTGCCTCAGCCAAGAAATGTCTTGGGGCCAGAATAGATGGCCCTGAACTGGTGCCTTGAAGATTCAGGGCCTTCTGAAGATGGATTGGGGCCATGGCAACTATACCCCAATGTGCCTAATTCGCCTTGAAGCCAACTGAAAAAGGAGTGGTAAAGACCTACTTCTTTTTCAGCCAGCAAAAAGCTGGCTTTTCCGGCCCTGCCAAAGTCGACTTCATGATGCTTTGGCAGCATGTTGCATATAAACATCAAAATACTTGGCATGTAAATGCCATGTGTAAACAGCCAGGGCAGCTTCAGGGCAGCTGCTGGATGTGTGGTATCAAAATGCCACACCCCAGATGGTGATGTAAAAGAGCCATCTCTTTGGCCCCTTGGGCTAATTCTGGTAAGTGTTAAATTGAGGCTGTTGTATTTTGGCCACATCATGATAACACACAACTCATTAGAAAAGACAATAATACTAGGAAAGTTAGAAGGCAACAGAAAGAAAATAAGACCGCATGTGAGATGGACAGACTCAATAAGCATAACAGTAGACAGGGGGAAGGTGTCTTGGAGAGGTCTCATACACAGAAGAACCATGAGCTGAGATTAACGCAAAGGCATTTAACAACAACAACAACAACAAAGTAAACCAACCAATGGAATTTACCTATGTGTTGACTCACCATTCAGCAATTGATTCAATGGGTCTAGTCCCATAAATCCAGAAATGTTATTGTAGTCACAGAGATGACCCAAGACATTTTGCTTCACTGAGTGAAATAGCAAATGGTTGGCTCCCCCCCCCCCACACACACACACACATATACACACCAGGGGATTCCCAAAGACCTTGTTTTGCCCCCTCCTGTTCCTAATTTTTCCTCTTTTAGTCTTTCACCCCTCACTGGTTCTCTTTCTTTTTGTCCTTATCACACAAAGGCTCAGGAAATGGCTTGCTTCATAAGACTCCCTGGGGATTGCAAACAAACTCCAAGACACAAAATACAAGGGAGAAAGAATGGTGATGGGCACTATTTTCCCTCAGCTGTGCTTCTAAATTCACATTGTACACATTGTTGCCATGAGTTGAGGTTGTCTCAAGGGCAGTTAACAACAACAATTCTGGTAAAATGCCCCATGATGGGGGAAGCTAGTGCTGTCTGGTAACTTCACTTTGAACTTCAAAAGAATTATTCAGGGTGCTTAACCCTATCTCCCCAATAGATTCTTGTTGTTGTTGTTGTGTGATTTCAACTCATTTTTGACTTATAGTGACCCTAAGGCAAATCTATCACAGGGTTTTCTTGGTAAGATTTGTTCAGAGGATGCTTACCATTGCCTTCCCCTGAGGCTGAGAGCATGTGACTTGCCCAAAAGCACCCAGTGGGTTTCATGGCCAAGCTGGGAATCAAACCCTGGTCTCTAGGTTTGTAGTCCAACCCTCAAATACTACACCATGTTGGCTCACCAATTACTAAAGTTCCAACTAAAAGCTAAAAGGACTGGCCCTGTCGTCTGCTAACTTGTTCTAAATATTGTTATCGGTTGCCCACTTCAACCTCATATAAGGGCTGTGGACCTCCACCGCTCTCCGTCACTCCTTCATATTCAACCCGTGTCTTCTGGATGAAAGACAGATTTTTGATTAAAGCGCAGGATTGTAATTTTATGTGTGTTATTAGCATTTTGAACTTTAACGTTAAGATAATCAAATTGTGCTTACTGTGCTGCCACAATGACAGACAAGGGGAGGAAAACCCCAAATGAACCTGTCAGTGTGGACAGCTAAAAAGATAAGAGGAGGGAAAACTGAGTAAGAATTTCAAATAATCCATGCAGTCATAAGGACTGGTAGCACAGCTGACATTTCTTTGTCAGGGAGAATGTGCCCTCTGTGGACACGAAGAGGCAATAGATTCCTTCTTCTGAAGGTAGCCCTTTTAAAAAACTTCATCACACAGCCACATAAGAACACATCAAAGCTGGACTTTTATCTCTTAAATTGTAATTAAGGCATTAAGTTATACTGCTGAAAAGCTTCTACTTAAGAATGAACCATGCATTTGAATAAAGCTAAGGGGGGAAATAATCAGAAATTAACCATCTGAAAAATAAACAGAATGCCATTATTCCTCCCAGAAGCAGGCGCTGAGCAAAGAGAGACATTTATTTTAAAAGTGTGCAAAATGCTGCAGCCGACAGTTATCAGCTTACCATGACAGTCAGAGAATCAAAGTTTAATTTGGATAAACAGATTGGAAAAGAAATGTTGTTTTCAGCTGGCAGGTAAGCCTGTGTTCGGTTTAGATAAATTGTTCCACCAAATAACTTATATTGACAGGCTTATGAGAAAAGCAAATTTGTTTGTGAGCTAAGGGTACAAGTGGGAATGGGGCTGGTTTATTTATTTGTTTGTTTGCCCATTTTTCTGTATCTGTGGGAAAGCTGTTGGTTCTGAAGACTCATTCTGCTCCAGGTAACAGCAGCCCAGGCTATGTGCCTGAGTTTGCATGAATGAGGTGAAGTCTGTCTTTCCTTCTTTCTTTCCATACACCTGTCTCTTTTTTCTTTTTATTTTATGCCTGCAGCAAAAAGACTATGAATAATAGAAAATATCTTGTCTCTTTTTAAAGTACAAAAGCAAAGCAAAGATCAAGTTTCTACTGAGCACATCTTGCAAGCATCTTGTCTGAAGGTGAAAAAAAGACAGTGTAGCAGGATGTAGAGCAAACACTCATGATATAGCATTACATACTCTGACACTACTGGGGGTCTGAGATGTCCTCGATCCTGTCTTTGAAAACCAGCACTAAAATCCACATAGACTCCAGCCTTTCACAGATGGGACGAGACACAAGGCTATTCTCTCAAACCAAAGATCACTGCTTGAATTCCTTCCACCTGCGCTGCACACGTCTGGAGAATCTTTCCTGTCTCTCACACACTCTGTCTGCCTGTTCTGCTGTTGCCTTTGCTGGAAAAGATTCTAGGATATGCTCAGTTATATTTACTTCAGCTAGGGAAAACTGCTACTCAGCAACAGCCATCCCTAAAATACAGGCTGTTCGTGATCACACGTTTCATGCCCACATTCACTCATTGCTATTTTGCAAACTGATTCATAAGAGTCATACAGCATTTATTTATGGAATATCCCTTTTCGTTACCCCCCATATCCACTCTTCTGGTGTCACTTTGGCCTTCAGCCACTTTTCTTCTTATCACTTTGTCCTCCATGAGAACATACCTTTGACCACATACAAATTTTAGTAAGCAAAACTACTTTCTTTACATACTTTGCAAACATTACCCTTCTTTTTCACATTGCTGGTTCCCGAGGGTGAGTAATAGAGATAGACAAAAAAATATTCAAAAATAATAGGAAAATGGTTGAAAATCATTTCTTTGAGTGTTGGGAAATCCTAATGAAGAGATCTTTTACTGATCTATGCAGTTTGAGACTTATTCTGGGCAAAATGCACACTTCTTTGCAATGAGAATTTTTTCCGTACAAGAAATATAATTTTTTATGCAGGAAATAATATTTTTGCACAGAAAATGCTGTGTCTTGTACAGAAAATGCTGTTTTCCATTCAGAAAATGTGCATATTTTTGACAGAATAAGTTAAAAACCGCAAATAAACTTTCTCACAGCCAGAGGCATCCCTAGCGTTGACATTACACAATGTGGTAACTCTTTCCCCCCCCCCCCCACTTGACCTCCTCCCATACCACACAATACAGAATCCTTGGTCATGCTTTGTGTACTAATGTTACTCATAAATTATAATTTCCATATATCACGCAGAACGTAATGGTAACAGCTGTACCATAAATAACTAGCAAAATCAAAATTATACCTTTAAATTAAAGGGTGATACCTACAGCTTACAACCCAGGTCTCAGCCACACACAGCCAGCCACTTTGCAAAAATGGGAGCTTTCCATTTTTACAAAGCAGCAGCCTGAGTGCAACTGGGACCCGGGTTGTAGTTACCCGGTGGCAGCGGCCGCAATTTTATGTGCAATATTACCCTCTTTTTAGTTTGCAATCCTGAATCTATTTCAGGTCTTTTTCCCCATGCGATAATCTCCAGTATCTGCCATTTTCAGACAATTATTAAAATTATTTTAAAAAGTATCACACAGCTCCTAAATCACCTCCAAAAAAATAACAGATTAAAGTAATGAGAAATGTTAATCATTACTCAAAAGTGACATTCTTAGTTTTTTATTAAAAATAATAATTTTTAGATAGTTCTTGAAGCTTTTAACATATTAGCGGCAACAAATTACTTTTTGATGAATTACTTCAAAAGCTTTGGAAATGTCTTGCTATTTGTCTTCCAGAAATCTTAATGTATGGGAGAACCCACCCACCCCAACACACACACACCCTTTGCAAGTCATCTGCTAACCTCCTCTTGTTGTTGTTTTTTATTCCTTCATTATTTTTGAAGTTATTTTGAATTACTTTTAATACCATGCAGTTTTAACTTGATCAGAATGTTGTAGGCCTGTGATTCTAACATTCACACACACACACACACACACACACACATATATATATATATTTGTCCTGTATTATGTTAATACTTCTTCTGATGAAGAGGCCAGTGGAGATTCAAAAGCTTGCAATATATATTTTGTGTCTTTTCATTGGCCTAAAAAAGGTGTTGCTGTTTTGTGGATTTTGGATATTATTGTACTAATGTCCTGTATGGGTCTACTTGGGTAATAGTTTTGGATCAAATCCTGCAGTTCAACATCTGGTGGGGCACATGATGCCACTCCATCTTACATAGTTCTTTCCTATTCTCATGGCATCCTTACCCACTCAAGTCATCATGAATGGAAATATAACTTTATGAATCTCTCCCACTCCCCATTCCCAGAAAAGCCTAATTATTCACCCACTTTACTCACACTGTCTCTGTGCATATGCCTGCTAACATTCTCTAACATTCTGAAGTTTATAGGTCATCCCAGCTAGACCCTTTTGAATCAATGGAATTTATCTATATTTTCATTCACCATTCAACAATTGATTGAATGAGACTAGTCATTGAAAGTAGCCAGTAGGATTCAAGCCTATACAGTATGATTATTGCAGATGAGGCCATTGTTATAGATTCAGGTGCCAGGCTGAATGCACTGGGCTCTGATGTTTGAGAACCCTGCTATGACCTAATCTGACCCACACATCTCAGAGTAATGGGAAGACCAAAGCTGTCTATTTTGGGAGAGGGGATCAAACTGCTTTCGTAAAAGAAAGTCATATTTCGAAAATCTGCATTTAAGGTACATTTCATTGTACTTACTGTTTATTTATCTGTTTCTATATATCTGTTGTGGATAAGATGTATATCTGTCTTTTGGGTCTCTGGTGGGGGGAAAGCAGTGTATAAATTTAATAAATAAATAAATAAATAAATAATATAAAATTTCAAAAAATTATCCAACCTCATGTTCCTTAAATTTTAGGAAGAGTCCTGGACGTATCAGATCCTTTACAATTTGCAAAGGCAAAATTAGCCAAAAATGACGACCCTGCTATCTTATCTATCTATCTATCTATCTATCTATCTATTTTAGATTATTTTAGAATAAATATAGTACCATAGATGAAACTGATATGAAAGTGATATTAACTGGAAATAGACTTGTATATAAAGAGCTGCATTAAGTATTTTCATTTTCATGCCCCATCATATATATCGGTTCAGCACCTGGATTCCATGTGACAGCCAGTGTGGTGTAGTGGTTTGAGTGTTGGACAGCAACTCTGAAGACCAAAGTTTTTATGCTTAACAGTTTTATGCTCAAGAATAAAAACCCACTGGATGGCCATGGGCAAGTCACTCTCTCTCAGCCTCAGAGAACGGCAATGGAAAATATCCCAAGAAAATCCTATGACAGGTTGACCTTAGGGTTGCCATAAATGAAAAAAAAAATGTCTTGGAGGCACACAGCAGCAACAGACCTGAATTCTATAGAAGGAACTCTGAGCCTGGGTATTCACTGTTCCATTTGGTGGCAATGTTCCATGTTCCATGTAGGTGAAAAAAATTGTGGCTTTAGTGCACTTTTGTTGTGGCTACAGGTTACGACAGAACTTCTTTTATCATGTAGGTTTCCATCCCCCCTCCCCCCCCCCCCCCCCCCCGGCTGCATGCCATGTCCTAGAATAAAACTACATTTAACATATTTTAATGAAAAATATGTGGTGGCTGTCAGTTGATCTTTACAGAGCTTTTGTTAAAATAAATAAATGAATAAAAGTTGCATGGCTCCATGCCCCTGCTGCCAGTGAAAAGTCCATTCTGTTCCCTCAAAACTTTTCAGAACATTTTTCATCCCCCCTCCCATTTTGAGTAGAAAGTTTTCTCTCGAGAAGTTTCAATCATCACTGGTCTTAAGGCTCCAAGGAACAATACACTCTTTGAGGTAAGCGACAGAGCAGGCTACAGAAATATCCCCCAAGGTTCAAGTTTATCACAGCGTTTTGAGAAAACATCTGTGCAGTCCTTTGAGCACTTAAAGTGGCAGAGAGATATCCAACAGAGCTGAGCATTGCTGTTAATGTCAGTGACCAGTCCTTTGAGTTCCTTATGATTCTAAATTACTGTTTCCGATATGGCACATGTGCTCAAACTGCATTGGGACTTACTCATCTGTACCTTATGGCCAAGTGGTGAGGGTGGCATCATCACTGCTGGTGCATGGCTCCTCAGCATTTCTAAGCTGTTAGAACAGTCATGTGGTAAATTTTAAGTAGCCACTATTGGGAACAATGAAATCTGGAACCCATCAGTGTATATGAGTGATTAAGGCGGGTTATAGACCGCCAAAAAATACGTATTAAATACGTATTAGGGTTAGGAAGGGGCGGTGCTTCTGCACCCCCTAACCCTAATACGTATTCAATACGTATAATATGGTGGCGGCCGTTCCACACGGCCGCCGCCATATTGACATAACGGACGCTCTGCGTCCACACGTGGCGCACCGGAAGTGACGCCGCGAGTGCACCCTTTGGCACTTGTGGCACCTCTTCCAGGGCCCGAGAAGGAGCGCAATTTCCGCGCTCCTTCCTCTGAGCATCTGGGAGCCCCACGGTGTGGCAGCTGCAGCTCCCGGAAGTCGCAAGCGGCGGCGGCAGGACAGCGCTCCTTCTCGGCGGTATGTAACCCGCCTAAGACATTTTTTTTCAATCTACATTGCTTCTCTGTCTCTCCTTTTTTTGTTCTGTGTAAAGGGAGCCTCCTGGGGAGCTCTTTGCTGTAGATTTTCTATTTTACTGCCCTGGTTATTAATTGTGTGTGTGTGTGTGTGTGTGTGTGCTATTTGGCAACTATTTTATTTTATTGCTGTGATTATTATTATTGCTTTTGTACTCTGTGCCCAATATGTCCTACTTTATTTTCAAACTCTTTATAAATAATTGGGCACTAATAGCATCATCTATTCATTATCATGCATTTCTATTCTCTGGCTGTTTAATATGGATCCACTATTCCAAAATGCATTGTCTTTTCTATCTTACTTTGTAGGTGTGCTGACATTCCCTATCTCTCAGTATTCTGGGTAGCCAGAAGATAACACAATTGGGAAGAATACCCAAGGAGACCATGGCCCAAAACACACAGCAGAAATAATCCAGTTTTAGAGCACTTTAACTGCCCTGGCTCAATGCTAGGGAATTCTGGGAACTGTAGTTTTGTGAGACATTTGGCCTACTCTGTGAGAGAGCTGTGGTGCCACAATATACAATTCCCAGGATTCCCTAGCACTGAGCCAGGGCAGTTAAGTCTCAAACTGGATTATTTCTGCAGTGTGTTTTGGACCCATATCTACCCCAAAATGTGCATTCAGATTTCTTAGACTAAAGTCTGTACTGTACTTCCATAGTTTCTATACCTCAGTGATGTTGCCGCAATAACTCACAATTTTACAACCAACAAGTAGGACCAACAACAAAGCATTACATTGGATCCTCCTCACCTCCTTTACAAAAATCCAGCCAGAAAACCTTCTTTAGGTTAATATAACATGTTAGATAAAGGGTGAGAATCAAATTACTCTCCAGATACTGAACTATGTATTCCACCTGCCCTGAAAATTGTACTTCAAAAACATCTAGAAGGGTACCTAATGCCCAATCCTGTTTTAGAGAAGCAAGCAGGGCATTCTAAAAGAAAGGGGTCTAATTATTCACTAATGTCCAAAACACATTGCAGAAAACCCGAGAACTACTAAATAGTAATAGAGAAGCATGTAGATGGTTTCTTTACAGACAACTAAGAGAAAGATGGATATTAGATAACAAACATGAGATTTGCTATAAATTAAACAGATTTAGAAGAAACCATTTGGGCAAACAAACCAGCAATATTATCTAGCATCTACAAAAAACCTTTGGAATTATATACCGAGGATGATATAGTTCAAGAAAACATGATTAAGTGGGCCCAAAACTGTGGTAAAATTATAAATCTTCAACAGTGGAAGAAATCATGGAGTGAAAGAATGAATTATATTGTAAGTCAAGATATAAGGGGAAATTATTACCAAATAATTTATAAATGGTATCTAATGGGCACATGTGCCATTGTTTCTTCCAGTGCATGGTGCCGGAAGAAGCATCACATAATGTGCCCACATATGATGCATATGACTATTGTAAGTGTCTGTCTGCATTCTTCTTTTATTATATCCCTGGCTTCTGAGTTACCTTATCGAGTTAAAAGTTACCTTATCGAGATAACAAATAGCATTCCTAGTCATTTCTTTAAAACTAAGCAACTTTGCTACTAACCAGAGTGACAAGCACTTCCATTACATTTCTTGATGTGCTGGAACTGCCACAGAAGTTCAGTGTTATAAAGAAATAAACATTTTTTTGTCTCTCCCTTCCCCACATTGACTTACTTTGAGAGAAGATTACTTTGTAAAGTATATGCCAAGGTGCTAATTATGTAGGCACTGGCTCCACAGAAGGTATTAAGTAAAGTTTCATAACAAGGATGAAAGCACCCCCACGAAGCCGTGGCACATTAGAAAACTCTTAAGTAGCTGCTTGTTCTTGAAATGCATCCCAAATATAATGAGTTTTGCAACCTGAACTGATTGAACAAATTAATGAGGTTCTGTCACCTTTGTACTCCCTTAGGATCCCAGAAACATTTGAATGTATCTTGATTAACCTGAAGACTCATTTCACTTCATCTGCTAATGTTGTTCTGCATTTCATTCATAGCATGCATGATTTGACAAAACTGCATATGTTCTTGGTACAGGAAAAAACAATGTGGAAATGCATGATGCCAATTTTCAAGTAACAATTGTTAAAATAACTGTCTCTCCTTATGAGGCAATAAACACACCAGGTTTTGCTTATCTCGCCCCACTTTTCTGAGTGGTGAGATGATCCAAGAGCATAACACTTACGTCAGATACTTTTTATTTTAAAAAAAATGTCACTAGAGGCTTTAGGCACTTTGTAGCATTACATATTTCAAAAATAAGAGTAAAACTTAAGAAAAGAACAAAATCGGTCTTCGTAACAAAATTTGATTGAAACAGTATTTCAACAGAATTTTTGTTCAATAAAAGGAACAGAATTGAACTACTAAGCACAATAGACAGGGAATCAGAAGAAGTATGGTCAGAAGCCAGGGATATAATAAAAGAAGAATGCAGACAGACACTTACAGTAGTCAAAAAGAAGGAGAAGAAACCATGGATATCAGATAAAATGCTACAAGCATCAAAAGAAAGAAGAGAAGCAAAACAAAAGGGATAATCTGTTCGACTTGTATGTAGAACATATTATACAAAAAGCAGGATTGGATACAGAAGAAGGAGGAGTGAAAATAGGAGGAAGGAATATCCACGATCTAAGATAGCAGATGGCACCATACTGCTAACTGAAAACATTCCAGACTTGGAACAACTACTAAGGACGATCAAGGAGGAAAGCACAAAGGCAGCCTTATTGTTGAACATAAAGAAAGCAAAAATAATGACTACAGAAAATTTACACAGATTCAACCTAGACAATGAGGAAATAGAAATAGTAAAAGAATTTTCATACCTGGGATCAAATATTGATCAGAGCAGGGACTACAGTAAGAATTCAGAAGAAGACTACAAATGAGGAGGGCAGCTATGAGAGAACTAGAAAATATCCTAAAATGTAAAGACATACAACTAAGTATGAAAGTTAGAATCATACAAGCCATTGTATTCCCTATTACCATATATGGATGTGAGAGCTGGACAGTTAAAAAAGCAGATAGGAAGAGAATTCATCCCTTTGAGATGTGGTGCTGGAGAAGAGTGCTGAGGTTACCATGGATAGCCAAGAAGTCAAACAAATGGGTCCTAGAGAAGATCAAGCCAGAAATCTCTCTGGCAGCCAAGATGACAAGACTGAGGCTATCATACTTTGGCCACATCATGAGGAGGCACAGCTCCCTGGAAAATACAATAATGCTAAGAAAGATGGAATGAAGCAGAAAGAGAAGAAGGCCATATGCTAGATGGATGGACTCTATTACGGAGGTCATGGGTATGCATTTGCACGACCTGAGCAGAGCAGTGAAGCATAGGAAGTCTTGGAGATGTCTCATATACAGGGTTGCCATGGGTGGAGATCGATTCGATGGTGGATAGCAACAACAACAAAGCACTTGAGTTCATTTACAAATAGGTTCAACCCTGGAAATGGCATGCAACTCTTTGAAATGAGAGCCAGAATATATGCTTCCATATCAGATTTCTAAGAGAAGACAGAAAGCACCTTCCCCACCACCACCACCACAAATATTTTGACCTTACTGATCCCAAACTCAGTTCCTTTTATCACTGGTTAGTACCCAGTGGTACACTCCTTCTGGAAGAAGCTACTTCCATCTGATATGATCTCTCTCTTACATTTGCTATGCCCTAGAAACATGTTTCAGAAGCTTTGAAGACTCTCTGGGGAAGTCTTTGAGCACAATGGAAAGCTACATATACCAGGGACCAAAAATGCTGACATTGCTTCAAGTATCATATTGGATGTAGGCCTCTGCATCCTTCTTTTGATCTGTATGGAAGACTCAAAGGAGACAAAGTCCCACATGCTGTATATGATGACTGAAAACTTTTATTTCTTAAAAACCTTAGGGCCTGAGCAGACAGGCCAAAATAAAGTTGCTTCGGCTCACTTTAGAAGTGTGCTGTTTAAATGACTCATGCATCCTAAGAGGTCAGACGCTATGCCAAAGCCAATGCAGCTTTGGCGCAGCTTCTGGCCTCTTAAGATGTGTGTGTCATTTAAACAGCATACCTCCAAAGTGACCCGAAGCAGCTTTATTTTGACCTGTCTGTTTGAGCCCTTAATATGTTTTAATCTTATCACTGATTGGCCTTCTTCAGGGGCTATTACATTCTCACCAATTTCTGGAGTTGTTTCCATTCTCTGTAGAGTGGGTTTTTAAGTATTCAATACAGCAGCATGTGGAACTTTGGGGTGAAACAGACTGCCCCGCAGTAGTGGCCTGCTGCCACCCCTTTGAACAGTGGATCATGGCTGCAGCAACCGCATGCCACATCCCTGATCTGGCATTTTTCTGGGCCAAAAAGAAGCAGCAAAATACTCCTTCTTTGGGCCCAAAAAAGGGTGCCTTTGTCACCACAACTTGGCTGTTCCCCATTTCTTTGGTGCAGTGTGTCTAAACTCTGCGCTGAAGAAACATTGTGATGCTGCCCACTGTGTGGTCAGGTGGGTGATGTGATACTGCTTTGGAGGTGGAGTCAGGGCATGTGGTGCGTAGTCACCACACCCTCACTCCACTCCAACACCGGCCCTTTTGGCCGCTCTGTACAGCCCCATAGTCTCCTTTCATTCTTCTTTTCCTCTCCCAAATGATTGGGTGTTTTGGTTTTTTGATTTTGGTTTTCTTTTGGTAAAACCTCATTCCTTATTCATAGCTAGATGGAGAAATAAGAATCAAGCCTTCTAGACAATTGTTATTCTTGTGAAGCATCATATGAATATCCTGACAATTAATTTTTAGTGTCAATAACAATAGGTGAGAACATAAGAAGATCCCTGCTGGATCACTTCAAAGGACTAATTAGTTTGGTATTTTTCTCACACAGTGGTCAACCAGCTGACTGTGGGAAGGGCACAAGCAGGAGATGATTATAACAGCACCCACTGATTCATATTCCCACATCAACAGATATCCAGTCTTACTTTTAGGTGATATAGCTATATGGAATAGTAGCCACTAGCAGCTCTAGCCTCCATTAATGTATACAGTCATCTGAAAAGAACGATATGTTATTCAGGAATTTCTTGTTGGTGTTCTCCATATCTGAAGTGCCTAATCTCTGAACACTATTTTTTTCTAATCCTTGTTGTCCTGATCAATGCATCTTTCTTTCTTTCTTTCTTTCTTTCTTTTTCTTTCTACATGATAGGAAAGGATTTAGATCTCAAGAATTTGGCAGGGACATTTCTGAAATAGCATATGGAAAAAAACAAAGTATTCATTATATTTATATCCTGCATTTTCTCCAAGGGACTTAAAACACTGTCTCTCCCTTCTATCTTAAACACAAACTTGTGAGCTTTACCTAAGAGAGAGAGTGTATGGAAACCATGCCTTATGAGGAGAGACTTAGGAAGCTGGGTATGTTTAGCCTGGAGAAGAGATGGTTAAGAGGTGATATGATAGCCCTGTTTAAGTATTTAAAGGGGTGTCAGATTGAGGATAGAGCAACCTTGTTTTCTTCCTGACAGTAAGAGCTATTTGACAGAGGAACACACTCCCTCGGAGTGTGGTGGAGTCTCCTCCTTTGGAGGTTTTTAAATGGCTGGATGGCTATCTGTCAGGGTGATTTAATTGTGATTTCCTGCATGGCCAGGAGCTGGACTGGATGCCCCTTGTGTGGTCTCTTCCAACTCTATGATTCTATGAATGACCCTAGGTCACATGAAGAATGGCCAATGGAGATTTGATCTAACCATTAAAACAGGGGGAGGAATCAATAAAAGTATAGTCTCTAGATCAAGAGAAGTAATAGTGCCACTATATTCTGCTTTGGTCTGGCCCCACCTGGAATATTGTGTCCAGTTCTGGGCACCTCAATTCAAAAAGGACATTGAGAAACTGGAGCGTGTCCAAAGGAGGGTGACTAAAATGGTGAAGGGTCTGAACGACTTAGGAAGCTGGGGATGTTTAGCCTGGAGAAAAGAAGGTTAAGAGGTGATATGATAGCCCTGTTTAAATATTTGAAGGGATGTCATATTGAGGAGGGAGCAAGCTTGTTTTCTGCTGCTCCAGAGAACAGGACCTGGAACAATGGATGCAAACTACAGGAAAAGAGATTCCACTTCAACATTAGGAGGAACTTCCTGACAGTAAGGGCTGTTTGACAGTGGAACAAACTCTTTCCTTGGAGAGTGGTGGAGTCTCCTTCTTTGGAGGTCTTTAAGCAGAGGCTGGATGGCCATCTGTCAGGGATGCTTTGACTGAGAGTTCCTGCATGGCAGGGGGGTTGGACTGGATGGTCCTTGTGGTCTCTTCCAACTCTATGATTCTATGATGCTATACTCTTATAGTGCTGCTATTCTATTTTCACTGCATTCTGGGGTTTGTAGTTTAGTGAGACCTAAGAACTCCCTTTCTGAGAATTCTAAATCTACAGCGCTTTATGAATAAACTGTAATAATAATAATAATAATAATAATAATAATAATAATAATATTAATAATCGCCTTTCCCTAAACTACAAATCCCAGAATTTCACACGAAGCAGCCAGACTAGTTAAAGTGGAATAACAGCACTATAAGAGTGTAGTCCAGTAATCTACAACATCTGGGGGCTGCATGTTTAAAATAAAAAGTGAAGCAACTTCAAGTTGACTTGGAAAAGTGAAGTATGGGGTGCAAACTCCAATGAAGACTATCTGTTCCTAGCATGCTGTTCATCTGGTAGCAAATAAATGATGTATATAGCCAGTGTAGTGTAGTGGCTTGGGTGCTAGATTAGGACTTCACCAGCATTTGAAACCCTCTGGGTAGCCTTAGGCAACTCATACTCTTTCAACCTTAGAGGAAGGCAATGGTAAACCTCTGAAAGTATCTGTCCAACAGAACCCTAGAATAGGGTCACATAAGTCAGAGCTGACTTGATATCACATAACAACACGTACAACAAGTATTTCTAAGTAGAACATAACAACAACTACCTCTGAGTAGTTGGTTAGTGTCTATTTGCACTCAAAGACAGCTTGTAATGTAGGCCATAAATTCTTGGAGGTAGGAGAGAGAAGACAGAGTACAAAGGAGCCCAGTTTTACAGACTCTCAGAGTCGAGGTGCATGAAAAATGTGAATGTATAAAGTAGGAAACTAATTCAAAAACCTAGTTTTTCTTCAGTTAAACTGTGCTGAAAATTTCCTCCTCAAAGGCCTCATCATAGAACTACTGTACCACATCAATTCTAGTCAAAGCAGAAATAACTCATTATAAAGTTCTGTTTCTGTACAAAGCTCTGTCCAGAAATACATACAAGCCATGGTGTCAGCATGATCATTGTTATTGGAGAACAATAAAGTGGAAAAGGCTCATCATGCTCAGAAATAAGAAACAATTTACTGCTTATTCTGCTGTTATAAATTTAGACCGATCTGTTGCACATAATAGTTTTGAACACTAATACTTTATATTCTTCGTTGCCACCAGTCAACATAAAATGCTAAAGGATGGAGGATGAATCACTTAAAGCTTTTGAAAGCTGCATTCTCCTGTTGTAAGGCAAAACACTAGGATTGTTTCTAAATGTATTTGTGCTTAATCAGGATAGCCTGATCCAACTTTTAATTGTGAAAAGTTTTTCCCCCATTGGATGAAATGAAAAAGTAAAAGCAAAATTTAGTAACTGCAAAACCCCATAAGTGTTAAGTTACTTTGTTTGGAAAGGAAAACTAAGCTGGAAAAGTGCAGCTCCCTTAGAACCTTCAATTGATTGAAGAAACAGAATTTCTTCAAACATTTAATGATATACAATAGACAATATACACAAATTCCGAAGTTTAGACTGTAACTTGTTTGAACTATAACTGCCAGAATCACCCAGACGCTAAAGAAAATGTATAGCATGTTTTGAGTTTTGAGTCAGAGAAGAAAAGTATTGTGATTAACTGGGTACAGAAACAACCAAGTTCTTATTTCTTTTTGGATATCAAAATGATTCAATAAGCAGCAAAACAAGCTGGAAAAGCAAAGGATAACTAATAATGACAATATTCCCTGGTCATGGATGTGTTACTTCATAATTCTAAAAGCTACTGGCATTTCATTAGACATGAAGCCTATATCAGCTCCAAACATACATGGAATCATTTAAAGGAGTGAATTCTCAATGAAACAATTATAGCAGTACACCACTGGAAATATGTTGTTTACCTGGAAGATGTTTTTGTCAAAATGGCCCCCAAAATGTAATAAAACAAGATTTGTATTTCCAGTGTTCATATTGTTTCCCTGAAGCCGAAGTTCTGAATTTATATTTAGCCTTTTCCAGTATTGTCATTAGTGCATTTTTCTTTCAAAACCTCCCACACTTGAAACTTAACCAAATTGTATTAAAAGTGACAACGTTATGATATAAACATTGCTGTTATTCTATTTTAGCATATGTATTTTTTTAGAAAAAGGAGCTAGATTTATTTGCTTAAAGGATTAGCAATGCAATTCTATGCATTTCTACTCAAAAGCTACTCCTATGTGTCAATGACGCTGACTCCCAGTTACAGCTGTTGGTTTTCATGAAGTGATAAAGCCATTCTGAGTATTAGTCCAAACTTTAAAAAGAGTTGTCTAAGATGCTGAATCTATTTTGGAGATAGGGTTCAGCCCCTTGGGATAAAGCCTTTAAAATTTTGGGTTAATACTCAAAGTGGATTCATTGCTCTACCAACATGGGTTTTCTGTATCCCCACCAACATGTCACTGCTTCCAGGAATTTATGTTTAGGATTGCAACAGACATATTTGCTGATCATTTCTGTTATACTGTGGCCATGTGAAGCCATAGTATGCATCAGTGAATAAAGCATTACTTACACAGTCATCTGGATCATATGTAGAGCAGGGACTTTCTCCCATGAGGTCACATGAGTCTGCATAAGACTGTTGAACCTCCATTTAAATTACAGGTTTCTGACTTATGGCAACCCTAAGGCAACCATAAGGCACAGTCAGAGTGGCTTAATGGATAACAACAATATCAAAGGCAAAACTATCCAGGGGTTTTCTTGGCAACATTTGTTCAGAAGGGGGTTGCCATTGCCTTCCTCTGAGACTGGGGTATGGAGCAAATGATTGAGAAGAAGCGGTTTCTGTCTGTTCCAGCCATGATTGGGCCGGGACCTTCGCAACCACACAGCCCACCCCCAAAGTGGGCTGCTGCTTGTAGTCCCATGCCAGCACTGCCATCTACTGGTTTAAACCAACTCCTTTTTGATCTGGTCCTTTGGATTGGAGTGTAGTCTTGGCACAGCTTCTGGCCTCTTTGGGGGTGTGCATTATCTAAATGGCATGTCCCCAAAGAGGCCGGAAGCCACTTCTTTTGGCCCATGTGTTCCAGGCCTAAGAGAGTAAGCCTTGTTCAAGGTCACCCAAGGTCAACTGAGCATACTGTTTTTCTAAATTTGCATCAATATATATAAATAGACATATGCAATTTTTATGTAAATCTGTGTCATCTTCTGCATGTATTAATGCCCCTTACTGTGCGTCCAGGGTCAAAGAAGATTTGCAGCAGTATCATCCACTATGTCTCAGGACAGGCCACACCCCTTCAACTGGAAAAAAGACATTTTGTTGTCTGAAGAAAAAGACAAGATAGTATGACCAAGATTCTGTCTACAGGACAAAAGGTGTCTGGGTTGTCAGATGACCCTTACTTCAACAGTGGTGATGGGACAGCATGCTCTGCCTCAATTGACACATATATACATGTCTGCCCTTCAGCACATTCTTGCAGTTCTTTGTAGGAAACATAAATTACATGCCATTGAATATGACTGATACCTCCCTCCCGCAAAACCCTCAGTGGGAAACTGTAGAATGGTGGGGGAAAGAATGCATTACTTTTGATGTAATTATAGATTGTACTATGGTAAACATTGGGTTGGAATGAAAATTATAATAGTGAGGTACCTACTTGCATAACTGTTCTGTATCAGTTTGACAGAAAGCTGCAAAACTTTTTCTCAGATGAAAAAGAAGATGGGGAGAATGATTCCACTGAGATTGATCATAAATGTGCTGTAGAAATCCCACCTGTCCTACAGTAGCCATTACAGGACCCTATAGAGCCCTGCAACAAAATGGTGTGCTCTTTCAGTAGTCCAGTGAAATCCTCTCCCATGATCCTCCTTTCAGTTCACCCCACTCACTCATGTTTTGTTTTTTGTTATTATTTGGCAATCAACAAAGAAACAATTAAACAGAGGAAAAATTATCAAAATAAAAGGTTGTTGCTATAACTCCAAATAGCTACTTAGTTACATGTATGTATCTATGTATGTAAATTCAGGTGGTTGTGAATTCACCAGGATCATTGCTGAAACATGGCAACTGAAGGAATGCTCAGAGAGGTGATTTGGGTATGAATACCATAGACATAGAGCCAAGATGAGACTGCAAAGGTGGAAAGTTGTTTATTTTGCTCATGCAAGATCATTTCTTCTCTCTTTCTATTTATTCCATTTACTGGTTGAAGCCAACTGTCTGGATATACTATTTAGTCAGAAGGCCCTCCAGCCATCAGGAGCAGCTAATGCACAATTTGAAGAATTGTCTTTTAAAAGTAATTTGTTACACAGATTATTGTAAGGCTCCCCAAGTTATTTGTCACTGTTTCAGTATTATAATTTTTAGGAAAAAAATGTTACATTACTCAGTATGTTACTTGTATTTTTGTTACACTTGACTTCCTTTCTGGGACAATTCACTTGAAAAGACCTTGCCATTTTCAGGTAATATAAACTAGGCTTGTGGAAAGTCACGTTTCTTCTGGGCTTGTGTTCCAGTGTAGGAAGGGACAGAACCAAAAGCAGACAGAATTATGGAAATAATTGTTCCATTCAATGTAGTATAACAAATTTCAGTCCAATCTGATAGTCTCACCTTTGTATCTGCAAATATTTAAGAAGCTGATAATAAACCAGCATTGGGCATTGGGGGGGGGGGGGTATTTGCTGTATATTTTCTGAACAATGTTGTAATTTTATGTCCTTCAAAATGCTGATCAAGGATTTGCAGAGCAAAGCCTACTGCACCTCCCCAAAAATCAATTATGGTTAAATTTCACATTCTGAAGTGCTTGCAAAATTATTCTGTTTCAAATAACATCACCCAAAGCAGTCAAAGATTGGTGCAGAAAACATGGCATCCATGGGGAATAGTGTGGATACATGTGTGTGTGTGCGCGCACGCAAGAAAATAAAATTTTAAAAAAATGCACAACCAATTTAAGACTAGACAAATCCTGTTTGGTGCCAAAAGACTCATAGCCTGAACTTTTAACTCCAGTTATAAAGCTGGCAAGGACAGAGCTGCAATCTCTGTAACAGAGGGCTTCTATAATCTGTGCTGAGGTCATCCCTCCCACTCTAAGAGCAGAAAAGCCTGATCCAAACATTGATTTTTGAGACAGAGATAACAGCATACCACTTCTTTTCTGTGTGGTATGAAACATACCAGATTTAGTTGAAACTGTTTGAAAACAGGACTGAATCAGGTTGGGTCACATACATCTGTGCCTGCCTCTACTTACTCTGAAGGACACTGAATTTTAATCTAAATACTTCTGAAGATTTATCAGTCTGGCTTTGGAAATCCATCTGGATTTGGAGAGAGTATGCCTCCCAAATTTGCTACCTTTCTCTCAGAGCTGTTGAGGAAACAAGAGGGATGAAGAGGAAGAGGGGTAGATTGTAGAAGAACATTATTATTATAATGGAAGATTTTACCAGACACCAGTTCCAGTACTTTGAGAGAGAAAATTGAAACAATATCTCACAAAAATTTTGTAACCCATTGCTTCTCTTTGTTAGTTCTCTCTCCCAAGAACAGGAACACTATAAGTGTATTTATAGAGTCTGTGGGAACTGTTATGTTATAGAGTTGGACACTTGTTTAAAAAAGGCTAGATTTTTGGTTTCCTTTGCATCTGACACTGTGTATAACACATGCACCATCTATTTTGATATCAACTCAACAGAGGGAGGAGGAGGAGGAGGGATGTATTAAAGTGTCCTTCATTCTCTATAATTATGTAGTTGTTGAACTTTGCTTTCTGAAGTTTCATAGCTAAGGACACATCTATGAATATATTCTATGTTTAGGCAAATTGTCAAAAAAATTGTAGGGGGGGGGGGAACCTACCATGGCATGTAATTATTTGAACACCAAATTTCATCTACTTAATTTGAACATTCTTCTTCTACTCAGAACTCTATATCTTGCCTTCTAAAATTTTTCAAGTTCTTAACCACTGCTATTCTGTATATCATGTTAATAAGAATTCTACCCTTTGCCCAACCCCCACAAAACCCAATAACAACAGAAGGATAAGTGCATCTTTTATTGAAATTTACTAGACTCTAAATTCTGCTGTTGTACAAACCTCTATGCAGCTATGCATCCAAAACTTGGCAGCCTTAATTCTGTTAGAAAGGAAGAATATCTCTCCAATTCTGCCAAGAAATATAAAAGGTGTTTTGTGTTGTTTTTGTTTAGTATTGGCAGTTCCCTTATTCAGAAAAAAAAAAGTCTAAAAAGGCATAGCACAAACTTCTGGTCATAGTTATCTGGAACCTGATAGGTATAATTTGTGCCTATGGGGCTTCCTGATTACTTGTCTACTCTGATAAGTTGACAAAATGCTATATCCATTTTAGGAGGCAGAAAGATTAGGATTTTCAAAGAGAGAAGAATATCCAGACCCAAGTTAAACAGGTTGGCCTTTGAACTGATCTTTATCAAACTGGGCTGTTTTCTAGTTTGTGGAATGTTATCCAAATTGAATCGCATGATTGGCACAGTATTACTATATGATAGCCTGTATCTGAAAAATTAGTATAATGAAGAGAACTTTAGGACAGTAATACTTTCTGTGGTCTAGAAAGGCACAGCCAGATTCTTTATGAAAACCCATAAAATAATTTTGTGCATACTTAGGTGGATTTGTTATTGGGTGGGTGATTCACCAATGGCTTCTCTTCATCCGAGAGAGAGGTAACTATTGAAGTGCCACAGGGATCTATACTGGGCCCTGTGCTATTCAACATCTTTACCAGTTACTTGGATGAAGAATAGAGGGCATGCTGGGAGGAGCTGCTAATTCCCCAGAGGACAGGATTAAAATTCAAAATGGCTTTGACAGATTAGAGGAACATGATTCTTGGTTGCATCAGCAGGAGGATAGTGTTGAGATCAATGAAAGTAATAGTGCCACTCTATTCTGCTTTGGTCAGGCCTCACCTGGAATATTGTGCCCAGTTCAGGGCACCTCAATTGAAGAAGGATGTTGACAAGCTGGAACATGTCCAGAGGAGGGTTATCAAAATTGTGAAAGGTCTGGAAGCCATGCTCTATGAGGAGCAGCTTAGGGAGCTGGGAATGTTTAGCCTGAAGAAAGAAAGATAGCCATGTTTAAATATTTGAAGGGATATTATATCAGAGGGAAGAGGCTTGTTTTCCATGGCTCCACAGACTAGGACAAGGAGCAATGGATTCAAATGATAGGAAAAGATATTCCACCTAATCTCAAGAGGAACATCCTGATGGTTAGAGCTGTTCAACAGTGGAATATGCTGCTTTAGAGTGTGGTGGAGTCTCCTTCTTTGGGGGGTTTTTAAACAGATGCTGGATGGTCATCTGTTGGGGTGCTTTGATTGTTGGGATGCTTTGATGGCAGAATGGGTTTGGACTGGATGACCCATGTGCTGTCTTCCAACTCTTTGATTCTATGATTCATCAACTGAAAAATAAAGATTTGAAGGATCAAAGTGTGCTGCATAAATCAAATATCATATCTTGCCCCATTTCAAATCCACTGAGTTGTGAGTTTACTGCGGGCCCTTACCATCTGCAGGAGTTCAGTCCCCCCCTCCACAAGGATGGGGAAAATGTGGAAGCTCAAGTCCCATACTATCCAATGGACAGCTATATGTGCATGCATGAATCAGTGCACCTGTGTTTATGTGCTGCCATTTGATAATATAGGATGTGGTGTGGCAATCCACAGATGCTGAAATCCACGAATGGGAAGCCCACAGATACTGAGGGCCAGTTGCATGTTTCCCATTTTAAAGTATGAGACTGGAAGAGGTAGATAATTGTACTGTACACATTTATCTACAAAGACCTGGCTGGGAGAGATGGAGCAAAATAGGAAATGCAAGCATGCAGTACTTAGAAAAATCTCTCTCTCTCTCTCTCTCACACACACACACACACACACATTTACCTATGGACTTTATCACACAGGGAAAATTGGGGCATTAAACAACGATTATCCTGTGGAAAATCATGCAATTTTCACATACATCGCGATTAAAGAGCCATTATCCCTGGAATAAACAGGCAATAAACAGCAACAGATCATTCATGAGATTTCCCATATGTCCTCTTTTTCATGATAATGTCCTCTGCTTCACAGAGGTAGAGGAAGAGACATCCCAGGTTAAAGCGGGGCAAGAAAAACCCTCAAAGTAGACAGCTTCAGCCCTGTGGAGGACACTCATTATTATTGTTGTTGTTGTTGTGATCACGCTTTCCCCTCAAAAATGGAAGTCAGAGCAGTTAAGTGATTCCCTGACTTCCAACTGAGGCAGCTGTTGGAGGAGGTCAAGAAGAAGGAAACAGAAGGGAAATTATTATTATTTAAGTATAATGAAGTTTAGGGTTATTTCTAGTAGCAATTATCATACTTTATATAGTAGTGGTATTTAAAATGAGAGCCACCATAGGGATGAATGGTTTGAAGTAGTCAGTATATGCATTCTTTCCCCCTCTCGTTCTTTTCTTTTCTTTCTTTCTTTCTTTCTTTCCTTCTTTTCTTTTTTAAAATATGGTAGCCATAAATTAAGAGCCAATTTTACTGACTTTTACCTGGTATTCACGCAACCTGAAGTGTTTCAGGAAACTACACTGAGGATGGCAGTTAAGAACAAACAATATGTCGATAGACTGCAACTCCCAACATGTCTCACAATTGCCTATGCTGCGTATGGCTGCTCTGACTTGTAGTCCAAATGCACCTAGAGGGCAACATATTCTCACTCCTCCTCTAAAATTTGTGTGATAGGGAGAAAGCCACCTTTTTTCCTTTTTTTTTCTCTTGTAAAAGGTACAGACGTTCTGCGAAGAAATAAAAGCAGGAACACTGTGAAGAGTTCTTAAAGGCAGATC
>NC_056522.1:149117754-149118496 GCF_019175285.1 Sceloporus undulatus | reverse complement strand
GGTTGTGGGGTGAGGGAATTGAGGGAAGAAATGTCTGTTTTAAAGAACAGAATTCTCATGCAAACTCATTCCAGAGATACATTAGCTTACAGTTGTAAACCACTTAGACATTGTCATTTTAGTATGAAGCGGTCTATAAATGAAGCTCTGGGGGTGGGAGGACTGTACAAAAATCCTACTTTTTTTATAGAAAGACCACTACTTTTTCATGTGTGCTTCTGGAAACCTTTTTATGGCCAAATAGAATTTCATGTAAAAAATAAAACCTCCTCCCTGTGCACCTTTGCACAGAATAGTTTCTGGAAACACTTCGGGATGTGCAAATTCTAGACAAAATCTACAACATCCTCATCCCTGTGTTATTCTTCATGACTTGGTTTCCCAAGTGTTGAGAACCTTGTTTTGTGTTTGTGACAATGGTGGGACTGAAGGAAAGCCCTTTTCACAGCACCTTAACAGACTGGCAAGCTCTGTCATTTCATGGACTTTTTTATGGGAAATGTTATTTGGGTCTGTTTTTTGACTAAAATTTCTACATTTATATATGAGTATATAGAGTAATCCAGACAAGCCAGAGATGTTCCTGGTCAGTTGGAAGGAATAGGGCCTGAACTTGTGTTAGATTGGGTTACACTGCCACTGAAGACACAGGTTCACAGGTTGCAAAACTCTTGGACTGTAACTGGGAGCAGATAATAATAATAATAATAATAATAATAATAATAATAATAATAATAATAAT
>NC_056522.1:149062042-149117744 GCF_019175285.1 Sceloporus undulatus | reverse complement strand
TTATTTATATCCCACCTCTTCCGCTTTTACATGGATCAAAACATCTCCACTGGTTGCCAGTTTTTTCTGGGCACAATTCAAGATGCTGGTGATACCATATAAAGCTCTGTATCCATGGTTGAGAACCTATGGCACGTGAAGTCATTTTTCATGGCATGCAGAGGACAGGGAAGAGGAGGAACAGGTGTGTGCCTGGGTAACACCTGGTGCCAAAAGATCTTTAGGCACCCAGTCCCTAATTAGTTTGCCATCACTACCCTATTTGGTTCAGATCTAGGCTATCTGCATGGCACTGCATGGAGAGACCCCAACGTTTTCTAAAAGGGAGCACATATAGCAAGAATATTCCCTTCCAGAAGCTACCTGATGTTACCTTTCCTTTGGATACAAGTGAATATAATTTTGCTGCAATGATATATCATCCATAATTCACCTTTTCTATACTATTTATTTTTGGCCAGGAATCCTTTTTAGCCAGAATCTTATTGGTAGATTTTATATTCTGATGTCACTATTAATATTAAGCACAGTACTCTGGTTTGTGGTTCAGTGTTCTTGTTTGTATTTTTGGTAAATGAATACCAAAAACTCAATTAAAAAATGAAGTGAAAAAGGATTTATTTAAAAATTACTCAGAAATTATGCTCTGTTATTTCTCAGGATGCCATTGAATTCTTTTGTGTCTGCTGCAGTCTTTGTAGAATTATGCAGAGGCCTCTATGATGATAAAACATTCATTTTTAATAATGAGAGGCAAGATATATCAAAGTTTCCCCTGAGAGCAACATCACCAACAGGCTGAAGCAGAAAAGTCACATTTGAATATATTAACTGTGACTTTTAAGAATGTGAACAGCTCCACAGTTGCTTATAGCTAGATAATTGATTGTTTTGGTATATTATTGCTGGAAACAGGAGCCATTTCCTTCATACTTGATCTTAAACTTGGTGTCCAGATTATAGTAAGGAGAATGTTTAAGACCTCCAATGAAAGCTAAGTGAGTTCAGATATAAAGGATCTTGAATGAATCAAGGTTCATGGGGATTTCAAGGTAGCTGATAGGCCAAATTTAATCCAGTGATGTCCATGCAGGATTGTCAGAGAGATTTGTACTCTACTGATATATGCAGAGCACAAACTTGGCATCCTCACTAAAAGATCAATGAATGAAATGACAAAGACCTAAAACTTTCAAAAGATAGTTAGTTATAGTCACAATTTCAAGGCTCAAAAGTGGTTTGCTATAGGAAAAAGAGAACTTACTACTGGTTAAGTGTATTACAATATTTTTGCACATTTCTCATACGTTCTCTATATCCATCCCATCCTGCAGAAAGACCCTCAAGGTTTCTAAATAGGAATGCATGTAGTAAGAACATTTCCTTCCATAAATTGCTTCAAATTACCTTTCCTCAGGATGCAAACAAATTTAAATTGATGGAATGAAAAACAATTCACAATTTGCTTTGAAAGAAAAGTAATTTTCATGATTTGATGGCTCATCAGAGCTACTAAAATAGTAACTTTTTATTTGCTTTTGAAACAAAGCAAGTAGCAATCAACTGATGATAAATGATAGCCAAAAATAAAAGGTCCTCCTGTCATCACCTCAGCATCCACAATGAGATACAAAACAAAGTCCAGTGAACTTCCTTGAAGCACATAAAATTGCTCCTTCAGTATTTAGTTACACCCCTATCATTATAAAAGTAATGGAAAAAAACCTACTGTTATACTGCAAAGAGCAGAGATATCCTTGTTGCCACTTTTTCTACACGAAGTCTCGACGCTGAAGCTTGTGCACCAAGAACACACACCACAGAAAACTCTTCTGTACATTTCAGTGCAAGCTGAAGAACTCCTTCTCCCACACACAGAAGCTACAGATATGACAACACATGGATACTCTCAAGGATGATTTTAAACTTTGGTTCTGTACAGACCGGTGAAAAGCTCTGGCCTTTACCAGGTCTAGTAAAGGACCTAGAAAGTGTTGTACATTCACTGGTAACCTCACGACTTGATTTCTGTAATGCGCTCTACATGGAGCTACCCTTGTGCCTAGTCCAGAAATTTCAACTAGTGCAAAATATGGCAGCCAGGCTGGTTGCCGGAAAAACTAGGAGTGACCGAATAACACCTGTCCTAAAATCTCTTCACTGGCTGCCAATTAGTTTCCGGGCACAGTACAAGGTGTTGGTTATAACCTTTAAAGCCCTACATGGCTTGGGTCCAACCTATTTGAGGGATCACCTGCTTCCATATAATCCGCCCCGCACCCTCAGGTCCTCTGGGAGGAATCTATTGCAGCCTTTAAAAACCAGACTAACTGCTACCTCCCAGAGGGCTTTCTCTGCAATTGCTTCCAAACTATGGAACAGTCTGCCAGACGAGATCCGTCAAATTACCAGCTTAGACAGCTTTAAAAAAGCTGTCAAGACGGATCTCTTCCGGCAGGCTTTTCCTGAATAAAAATGCTCGGCCATGGAATGATTGCCCCCCACATCATGGATTAGCCCACCGCTCTGTCCTCGTATTTTTTATTTTTTTATTTTTATTGTGTTTTTAATAGTTATTTTAATTGTAACATGTTTAATCCTGTTTTAAGGGGGAAATTTGGAACATAATTTTGTAAATGTGGATTTTAATATGTTGTGAACTGCTTTGATTGTCTAGTTACAGAAAAGCGGGATAAAAATAAAAGTTTTAATTATTATTATTATTTATTATGGGGAGTGTGTGTGAAGGCTGAGCGTCCGCACGCTCCAAGCCCTACCACTGCTGGCAGGGTGCTATTGTAATGCATGCCAGTCTACAGGTGTGCACCACGATGACACACCTCTGGTGCTGCATCCAAACAGTGCAGCGCCAAAGGGGCAACATCATGCCATACGATGGAGGCTATGGAGCCAATGTGGTTGCCACAGCACCAATCTGGTCAGTAAAGAGGCAGCTGCAAACCACCCCAAAGGAGTATTGCCCCTTTACAATATCTCACACCGACTTGCAAAATGCTCTGCTCACTTTATACATCAACAATAACACCCCATCGGGAATTAAAGTTTCTCCCTTATATATACATTCACTATGAGAGGTTTTAGCCCAAACCCTTACTGGTGCACAACACAGTTTCCTGTTCCCCATGTGGCATAACTGCAGAAATGAAGCCTGGTGATGCCATGTCCTGCCTGTGTATCATCTTCTTCCTGTGACACAGCACCCTTCAAACTGCTTGCTTATCATGGCTGCCACATGACCTCTGGTAATCTTTTGCCTTTGTTGCATATTGCTGCATCTAAGACATTTTCCTCTGGATGCATTCGTCCTGACAATCCTGTGGTGAGATGGAATCATAATGTAACTTATTTATATTGAATAATATTTTTTATATTTCTAGTGCATTCCAGACCCCTTTTTTGGGGGCAAGTAAATCCTGTTTTGGACAAGTAAATCTATGTAACTGTTCTTAGGGGTTCATAGGCCAAACAAAATATCCTCCTACTCCCTCACCCTCACCCCTATCCTCCTGCAAGCAGTTCAGATAAGACAGGGCCCAATCCATGATTCTGGTACAAACTGAAAAAAGTATGGCCAGTTCAACCCCAAACCCAAGGTATATCCCTCTTACAATGGTTTAAAATAAATCACCTTTTCCTTTGGATATTCCTGGAAGTCAATTGTGACACTAGGGGGCTATTTACAATTAATCCTGCTGTGTCACCTGATGCTACCTGGCTCTGCAAGTTGCTCACTCAGGTCAGAACAAGTGAGAGATTTGCTTCAATGGTGGTGTCGGTCTGCACAGTGGAACACATATGTGAACAGCTGCCTGGTGTTGCAACATTGTGCCCAAAATAACTGGGGGATATTGGGGCACCTTAAGAGCCAGAATACTCTGGCCTGCTCCTGGGGTATTCTGGCCCATATGGACTTGGACGTAGTACTACTTAGTCACAACTGTGAAGCTGTGATCATAATTCCCCCATGTCACCTACTTTAATGGGCATCCGCTGTTTTTCATTTCAATGATTGGTGGCGCCTGCCTTTTCATTAAAGGAGAAAACCCATTAAAGAAAAGGTGCTTTCTACCAATGACTGAAATCCAAGACAGCAATAAGAGAGATATTAAATCTTGTCATAAGTACATGCCAAATACACTATTATCCTACTGTATTTGCACTTTACCAACCTCATGTGATAAACTCCTTAGTTAAGTATACTTAATAAAATATTTCATGCTGAATATTGGTCATTAACTTTAAAAAGGAAAACAAGGGTGGAGGAAGAAGAATCTAGCATCTCCTTTAAGGCTAACTCATTTATTTTAGCATGATCTTTCAATTATTTCAGGCCACTTCTTTAGATGCATTGATGGAGTTAATATCAACCCACAGGCCTATTAGCAGTTACATACTTATGGTGGTGTGGTCAGAGTCTAACAAAATACAGAAAAATGTAATTTGTGACATTGACCAGAAACTCTCATACAGCTGAAGTGTTATATTTTTGTTATGGGTAAAACAAATTAATTGCTAGCTACTTCCAAATTCTGGAAGGACCTGTGTCTGCTTAGGATTCCAGACAGAAGAAAACTATTTTGATGTGTGAAAAGTTAGATTTTTGATGTGTGAAAAAGCAGCTTTTTGATATGTGAAAAGGCAGGCTTCTATGTTCTTCTTCATTACAGCGAGTATGTGTTTGTTTTCGGACGGATGGGGAGCAAGGAACAGATGACAGTACAGATTTTGCTGCATCCAGACTATGAATTGCTACCATAGCCTATTCCCACCATTTTACCCACCCCATGAAATAGTATAAAAGTGATGCTTTTGAAAATTTATGTACATTCTAAAAGGTTAAGATACTCAAGTGAGATAATACCTAGTATGTAAGATTGATGCATATCACTGTACGTTCAGTACAGAAAATGCCAAATATTTACCCAGTGTCTCTTTGCTAAGTGTGACAGTCAAGGTGAAGAAAGGTGGGAAGGTGTGGAATATGTATGTCCAAGTCCGTTTCTCAATTCACATTTCTTCTGTTTCTCACCAAAGTAAACACCCATTGCTTTCCCTGTTGGCTTCCTAAGCAGCTATGAAATCATGTATGCAAAACCATATGAGGTTGAGTGATATGGGACCCTGTGCTTTCTGACTATGCCATAAAAATCAATGCATTTATTACATTTTTAATAAATAAATAAATGAAATTCTTACAGGTTAAAAACAACAACAATCTCTTCATTTTTATATGCAGTCTTCCTTTGCCATCAAGCATTCATTCTTAGTAGAAGGAACATTAGTTTTTAATGATTGGTTTGGTCAATATTTAATATAACTCCATTCTTTTCCAAATCTAAAATTATTGAGATGAAATATTCATTGCCCATCCATGCCTCGACTTTAAAAAAAATATTTCTCAAGTAATTATTGCTGAAATTAAGCAGGGCTTGTGCCACACAAAGATGATTCTGGATAGTGGATTTGCTGGGGATCCACTGGGCAAATGGAGATACAGGTTTAGTTCTCATTAATATGCATGCCAAGTTTAAACATTCAAAAAAGAGAGGGAGAAGAAGTTATATGTGCTTCATCCTTCAAAGGGGAAAGCATAGGAAATGTCAAGAGAGATGTTTTTCTCTGCCACTCCTGCTTTTCCCCCCATGATAAAACAGCAAAATTCATGTAAAAGCATAAATGTTTATGTGGCTTTTTGAAGCAAGTGACTATTTGCATCCAATGAAACTTGCTAATTGTTATTTTACTCCAGTGCTGTGGACTCCCTCCAGCTGCCCCTTTAACACCACAGGGAAGGGGAATATTCACATAATTTTCAAATTAGATACCAACGCTCTTAAAAAGAAAGGAACTATGATAACGATGTTGACATTTTTATAACGTGAGCCAAGGGAGATGGATGAGGGCATGTCCACAAGGTGGCTTCTTTTTTCATCTGGCTGGGAAATGACTGACAGCTCCAGGTGTGCTGTAGACACTGCACATTAGATTATCAGACATTAAAGTGAATCATAAACTGAGTTTTGAATGGAAAGCAAGTGAGGCCTCCTTTCCAAGCGCAGGCTTTTTTTAACCTCAGTCGCTCGATGCAATCCTGTGTTCGTATAAGTGTCACTCAGTGGTTTGCTTTTGAATTTTCAAGTGCAGCTTAAGAAAGGAGAGGGGAGAAAGTTAAAAGACAAAAATCAGTAATTTCCGTACTTCATGTGCTTGGCTTCCAGCACAAGTCAAGCAGTGAAACAGAATACATGACTGGAATATTATGTATGGATTGGACTACCTATCCCCTGAGAGTTGAAGACCAAATTGATGCCGTTTGGGTGGTTCCTTGTGAAGTCAGGCTAGGATTGCCAGGCAAGCCAAAACTGGTTCTGGGTGAACTAATTGTGGGAATGGGCATGAGGGCATTTGGTATAAATAATCCCAAAATTTGGTTGAAACCCAGCTAACTTGGTAATACAGCAAAACAGAGCTGGAGGAGGACATTTTGAAGCACTGAGCAAGCATCAAAATGCATTCAGCTACTGCACCAGTTGCCACCATTACTGCTAGTGCTCATATTCTGGACTTTACTCCCGTACTAGACACGGGATGTAAACTTAAATAGTGAATAGTGCACACCTCCTATACCCAAGCAGTAGGAATCCTGTTCCCAGGCCAGACTTCTCCTGTACCTGGTAAAGAACGGGATATTTCTGCTCTTAAATAGACAGATCTTATTGCACACCTCCATGCCCACACAGTAGGCATCCTGTACCTGGGCCGGATTTCTCACATACCTGGTATGGGGGCAGGAGTAAAGGCAGTGCAATACAGTCCTCTTTCTCATAACACAGATGGCATGGCATGTAGGTTTCTACAGGTCATATACTACTGCTGAAGTTCATGGGAGGCTCATTGCTAAACCTGAAGGAGAATTTCCCTAGGCCCTATGCTGTTGCTGCAGGAGTTGTACAAAGCAAAGGCTCATGAGTCGTGATGCTCTTGCTCCAATCCCTGCCTTACTCCAAACACCATTAGTTTCCAGTCCTCTCTCCTTTATCCTGGCTTTTGCCACTTGTACCACTTATGGAAGCATTATCATGTTAAGCCTTGTATCAGATAAGAATGGACAGAGGTGTCTGCCGACTGAAGATAGAAACCTTTGCAGATTTCACTCTTCAGCACAAGAATGAAGATTTTTCAGGAGGAAAAGGCATGCCTTTTTGAAGAAAACCAAGGTTTTTGCAGAAAAAGGTAACTGGTGAACACCTGCTCTCATTCTTTGGCAGAAAATATGTCTTGTGCAAGATACTTTTTTGAATAGATTCATAAATATTTCCAGTTTTCACAAAAAAATGCAGCTGTCCATTTCTTGATAGAGCGTCTTAGGTGTTTAGGCTTCTATTTTATCAAGGATAGGGAGATTATGATAGTTCTTTACATCACTTGTGGCCAGGATTTAGGAGGAAAAATGGAAAAAATCAAACCCTTGTCTTCTGATATTATTATTGTCTTCCTGCCTGGAAAACCAGGCAGGAAGAGACCCCAAAACTCTCTAGTAAACATAAGCCGTTTAACTTAATTAGGTTTAAGTGTACCCACTTGTGTCTCAAAATCCATGGGCTTGAAATTTGTTAGTGCCCTACAGCAGGATTATTCTCTGTTACCATAGTAGTTGCATTTTCTCCCTATTCATGCTATAGCATTGGTGATTGCCTCATCTAGAATACTTCAGTTTTGAGGACCACTCCCACCCGGCAAGCCAGATGTTGGATAATATATGGCCCAGAGCCCATACCTACCTCCTGACAAGACATTGCTAACAATGAACCGGAACAGACCAACATGAAAAGCCAGCTATCAGCCAGCTTCGGAGTATGGTGTATGCATAACACAGGCCCCCAAGGTGCCCAGAGGCCAGCTTCATGTTGCTCGGCTGTCCAGGTGTGGAGCAGCTTCTGGATGCTCTGGCAGTGCAGTGTTTAGATGCCGCACACTGCTAGAACACCTTAAAGCAGCAGTGGTGCAGAAAAGCTGGCTTCTTGCTGTTGCAAAAAGGAGTGGCTCTTTGATGCTTCTTTTCGGGCCAGAAAAAGGTGAATTGGGGCCATGACATGCAGTTGCTACAGCCCCAATCTGGCTTTCTCAGGGGCAGCTTGAAGCCACCCCTTTGTCATCATGTCCTGATCATTGATGTGCCTACAGTCAGTGTTTCCAGGAACTGCATGTGGTCCACTGTTTTTCATTTTTACCCACTCTTGGCTCTAGTCTCACATGGGGAATCCTTCTAGGTAAATGAAGATACCATTTGTTACTGCAGATTTGCTCTCTTGTGTACAGTGGTACCTCGGGATACGAAATACCCAGGTTACGAAATTTTCGGGATACGAAAAAATCCCATAGGGAATCATTGTTCCGGGTTACGAATGTTTTTTCGGGTTACGAAAAAACTTTTGGTGCTTTTTTCGGCTTTTTCGCACGGAATCGCGGCTTTTCCCCATTAGCGCCTATGGCAATTCGGCTTACGAAGGCTTTTCGGGTTACGAACGGTGCCACGGAACGAATTAATTTCGTAACCCGAGGCACCACTGTATAAGATTTCTTATGTTGTATGTGTCTGTGGTAAAGAAAATATTGGCTGGTTGCTGTGCTAATTAGATTAGGTGATCCAGGCTTCAGGATTCAAGACCTGCACATAGTGGTTGTTCCATTTGTTTGTTTGCTTAGTACCATCAATGTGCAGTTTACATTTCACGAATAAAACAATAAAAGAAACAGACATCCTATCCAAATGCACATAATCTATGAAGAAGAAAAAGAAGGAGGAGAGGGGAGGTGCGAGGAGGAGAAGTTCAAAGAGGAGGTGGTGGTTGTTTTTAATTTTGAACAAGTCGACCATTTTGATGATTTATACCTTTCATCCATTGTAGTGGTCTTTCCTAACATGAAGTCCAGGTGCTGTGGGACTAAAAGTCTCTTCACCCTGATCATGGGCCAGGTAAATTGGATGTGACAGAAATTTTGTTCTGCCAGAGCAACTGTCGACCCATGATTGGAAAAGGCTGTCTTATATCCCTGAAGGCAAATTTCTGCAAGTAAAATAAGTTTTAAAAAATGTAGAGCAGTTTAAAAACTTGTGTTTTTTTTAATAGCTCACCCAAACCTCAGCATTCTTGGATTCCACTGATTTCAATAGAAGTGCGACATATATATTACACTGATTCCAATGAAATGAAAGGATACATTCCATGACCCCAAAAGGATGGGACATCCAGTTTAACTGGATAACCATATACAGATTTGTGGCCACACACCCTATTTGTTGCTGCATTGCAGATTCTTGAGATTAATAATGTTATTTCATCCCACCCTTGTGTCTGGCATTGCCATTTGGGTGGAAGGGCAAATTTGAATTATTCATTACTTGTCATTTTAGTAGTAATGTTTATTAGTGTAAGAATATATATGTGAGAGTGCATGTGTGTGCATGACACAATGCCACACAATATGACACTATGTATGTGTGCTCAGAAATACGTTGAACCATTTTTACCTCCAAGCAAAAGGCTTCAATTTTTGGTTGAGAGTCCTTGTTAAGAACTATGTTGTCAAACAGTATGAATTCCTTTAATGTAAGTATGCATTCTTTTCATTTGCTTTATGAAGTGTTGGGATTGCACTATCTCTATTTTGCATTCCGCTTCACATTATATTGAACTGTGCAACTTCATATTAAATGAAAATATGCAAATGTAACAAATGGATTTTGTCAGTACTTGTAGCTGTATGTTTCTGGTATATTAAATTACCTGTTGGTAATCTAAGAACTTTGGACATAGTAATATATTCCATAAATGATTAGTTTAACCTAGAGAACCTCATTAATAAAACACAGTAAGGAGCAATCCAGGTTTTATGATTAAATGAAACTTTCCAAGGGCTTTGTTGAAGTTACAAGAATAGCAATTTCAGACCTGGTTAAACTTTCCAAATATCTTGAAGCCAAGTTGGGGCTATAGAAAGAAAATCTCACCTAGCTTCTTTGAAATAACAAATATGAAATAGGTACAGGTCTGGCAATTAATTTTTCTGTATGTCAAAATAATGACTGGATCAGCACATCACTCTTCACTAAAAGGGACATATCTGAATATTTTAAACCCTCAGCAAGGATGAGTTACTTGCCGAGCAAAGCACTTTCGTTTCATTAGGGCTGGTGGCAATGAAATGACTCTTAAGAAAGACATCCTGGGACTATAAGTACAAATGAAACTGGATTCTGTAGCATGCATCAGATTAATCAATTTCATCCTTACCTCAGTTGTCTGAAAAATGAAAGAAACTTTAAAAGGTCTTCAGTAATTTGATTTTATTCTTGTTAAAGAAACAGATTTCTTTTCTCTCTTTCTTTTAAAAGGAAAAAGTATAATCAAAAGAGAAACATTAGGAATGATCCAATCAAATGAAGTGTTTTCAGTCCTGTTGCTTTCAATGGGAGTATTATATGTGTGTGTTGAATGGTGAAACCAATATAGGTTTACTCAGAAAAACTCAAGTCTAATCAGTTACCATATGATGTTTTGCTCTAAATGATGTCTTTCCTTGTGTGCTGCAAGTGGTATCTTGACTTTAAGGCTGGGTTGAAATTACTCACAATGGCGTGTTACAGACCACTGAGAAACAGTGGTCTGGCTCTGCCTCCACTTGCAGCGTATGGGAACCGCAGCCTTTAAACGGCGCGGCTCCCGGATGCTGCAGAGAAGGAGCGCGGAAATCGGCCCCGGAAGAGGTGCTGCGAGTGCCAAAGGGCGCACTCGCGGCATCACTTCCAGTGCGCAGAGCGTCCACTACGTCAAAATGGCGGTGCCCGTATGAACAGGGCGCTGCCATTTTGTACGGACTGAGTCCGTGATAGGGTAAAGGGCATCTAGAAGAGACACCCATTTTTTCAAACTGGGACGGTTTGTAACTCGCCTTAGGCTGCAGAATTTAAAGCATGGAGAAAGCTACTATTCTATGGCTCCATTTCCACATTGCTTTCTTTTGAAATGAGGCTTCTGGTCACTTTCCTTTCCTTGCCTTCTCTTCCACATAATACATAACCTGTTTTAGATTAAGAGCAACAATATATTCATGAAGAAGAGCCCAGTCCAGTCCTCGCACATATACTGTGGGTGTAAAACCACAGTAAGTCAACTCACACTTATGGTGACCCTCTCTTAACGTTTTCTTGGCAAGATTTGTAGGGTTACAGCTTTCAGAGAAGGAAATTGTCATTCCATGCTTAGAAGGTGACATAATGTTAAAAGTTAAATTACCCTACAGATAATCTATAGCAGGAAACTAAGCAAGGCAGACATAGCATTTAAATATATGCCAGCTGACAGGTTGTCAATAAAACCATAGGTACCTCAAGGTCAGACTGCTGAGTATTTAATTATTCCCAACTAAAACATTTAGCATTTCCAGAGGCTGTATCTTATGAAATATGACACTGTAACCAGGTGGGAAAGTGTGGAAGGGTTGCTGGAGGAGGAGAGGAGGAGTCAGGAGGAGAAGAGAAACTGGAGGATGCAGGAGAAGATGCTGGAAGATGGGAATCAGCTGGGAGCGAAGGGCGGGGCGGTGAGAATATAAGGAGGCAGGGAGAGGTGGCTGGGAGGAGGTGTAGCGGAAGACACGGGCACGGCAAGGCGAACATGAAAGGGACAGAACAGGTGACTCGGAGTCCAAGAAGGGAGGAGTGGCCCGTGCCCCTGCAACACGGGCGAGGGAGACTTTCCGCTGGACACCGAGAGACGGAGCTACTGAGGGACCCATCCTGGGATGGAGACTTGGGCATCAAGAGGGAGAGCTGGTACCCATTCCCCACGAGAGGGAATCCAGAAACCCTGGAGGGCATCTGGTGGGACGAGAAAGGACAGTGTTGGGAGCACGGACTGCACCCTAGAGCCACCGAGAAGACTGAACAGGAAGCCATCGAGAAAGGGCAGCAGGGTGTGTAAAGCACGTGGAGGTGCGTGAGAGGGGGGGGGGGGGGAGTGAAGAAACTTTTCCTTTTCCCAAGTGGACTGTGTTGGTGAGGGGTTAAACTTCCCAGTTGTTGCCTCGGACCCTGTTGGTCACACTTTATTAAAGAGTTCCTTGCACCCCAATCTGTGACTGAAGTGTTTGGTGTAACCTGCATGGAGGCAAGGAGCTCCGGTGGTGCCCCAGGGGTGGCAGCCCTGCCCACAGACACCTCTGTAATCTTTAAACTGAATTTATGCAACATTATAGTGTATTCCATTTTCTTGAGCAGAGCGATTCGACAAATTGTGTGTGGCGGACTTATTCCAACTCTTCCTCTCATGTTCCAGTCAAAAAGGATAAATAATCCAATGCTAAGTATTATTTTGATGGATAAACCTGGACATTCCCTGCCACCAAACACAACTACCACTAATTCTGTAGTCACAGTGAATTGGGAATAGGCTGCTGGACCAAACTGTTTTTTTTTTTAAAGTACTTTCAGAATTTTCTTAGGCAAGGAATCCTCAGAGGTGGTTTTGCCAATTCCGTCCTCTGATATATAGCCTACAGCAGCTGATATTCATTGGTCATCTCTCATCCAAGTACTTTCCAGGGCTGACTTTGCTTAGATTCCAAGATCAGATGGGATGTGGTGCATTTAGGGGGAAATACTCATACATAAAATTGCCAAATACGTTTGAACTGAGGACTTCTTCTATGCTGCAAATTGAAGGGGGAAGTCTGGTGATGGCAGAATTCAGGTAGGGAGAACTTTTATTCATGTGGATTTTTCCCCCCAGGTTCTTCGGAAGTTGATATTTCTGCCTTCTCCATGTAGTGCCCAAAGCCCTCCTCACAACCTACTTTAAAGCCAAAAGGCACCTCATACAGGCTTTCCATGTTGAAGTTTGAACAGACAGGATCAGAAAAGTGTCTGACAATCCTTCCCACCCTACCTATCCCTGCAAATCTCAGCATTGATGTCATGCTTGTGTATCTGGTATGAGGGGGGTGGTTTGCCAGAACATCCTAATCCTGCTTGCTCATGTTGCAGCAGAGAATGCCTGTGTGAGGCAGCTTTAGGGCTGTAAAGTAGGTGGCAAGGTGGTATATGGGTCAGCAGAGCACAAGGTCTGAATCCAAATCAGACCTTGTACTGAGGGGATATTGAACTGAACCTCATATATTCAGAGCTTGGTGAACATATATTCCCCAATGGTCTGCAAGGTATTATCAATATAAGTCCTTGGCTCAGCAATATGCTACATGCTGTTACAGAGAAAACAAACAAGCCCTTCTCCATCCTCAAAATCAAATGCTCTCTCACATCACATCTTGCTTTCTAAATGGCACATATAACTGGTCTATGTTAACATTTACAGAGACCTACTGAAATATATTAATTTTTGGTGTATACAATTCAATATATTGTGGTACAATTTCCAGTTCATTTTCGTTGTTTAAGTGAATCAAACTTAAGTGAAGTGGAAATGCACTAGAAGGTTATACTCATGACTTATTATAAATAGGGGTTTGAGCTAAAAGTTAGCGTCTGGTACCAGAGAGTCTTCCTCAAATGGAAGGAAGCTGAAGAGACTTCCCTACAGTAATAGAATCTCTTTCGGTCAGAAAAAACATTGCCCTAATACAGCAGGGTTGTATGCTCAGGCCAAATAAAATGCCTTTCCTTCATTCTCGTGGGGCTCAGTCTGGATGATGCAGACTGTTTTTGGTGTGAAGTGTCTGGACAATATTGTCAGGGATGATGGGAGTTGTGGCTCTTCACCTGGCCTGGAACTCACCACCTGGTTGTGCACCACGCTGACCAGTTTTGGCCAGTTGTTGTATCTTTGCAAGAGTTGCAGAGAACAGGCTGAAGACCCCGACAAACTCTCCAAGCCTTCTCACTCTTGCCTCCACAGAAGTCTTCACCCTTCTTCACCAGGGTCCTGCTGGTTCTTGTAGCTTCACCCAAGACACCAGACAACTCAGTAGTCTTATATAAAAGATCTACTTTATTCTACTATATACACAGCTCCAAACAATACTCAACTCCTCATTCTCCAATACAACTACAACCCACAAAATGCACTGGGATCTATAGTCATTATTATAGCCAAATCATGGCACCACCTACTGTTTTCTATTTCCACCCAGTAGGCGTGTACAACATTCCCATTGGTTCTCCTTGTTCATCCCACAATTAATGATTTCATCATCTCAGCCTTGACCACTTAACAATTGTCAGGTGTGTCCAATTATTTACTATGCATTTCTTGTCCTTGGCACTCTGGACCTGTTAATTGTATTACCATTCACACCTGTGTGGTTCTCAATTGGCTTCTGCTGAGTCACTCTGACTCTCACATACAAGTTTTATTTCACTACTGTATGTCCCATGTTGCTTTTTCCTTAACAAATATTTGGCCAGTTCAGATCTTTTGCTCCAGATCTTCTGGGAAGTTCTGGAGCCCTTTGTTGCAATACTGGGCAGAGTTTAAAATGTGTCCTGCTGTGCTGTGCCACCATGGCTGGCACAAGTTGCTTTTCTGAAGTCAGGAAAAGGCTCCCAGACATGTGATCAACCCTGTGTGCCTCATTTGAGCTAAGAACAAATAACAGCAGTGGTAGCATTGCTGGCTGGCACATCAGGACACACATGTGAATAACGGCTTGGTATCACAACAGACTGTCCAAGGTAATGGGGGATGTCAGAGCACCTCCAGGGTCTGAATACTCTGGGCCATGCACACTCAGGTGGAGAAGGACAGACTTTAGGCTTGTGGGATTTACTCTGGACTAGAGTTGTGACGAATATGCTGTTTGCAGCAACACAGGATCTTTGTTGGTTTTTTTGTTGTTGTTGTCTTGGCTCATGTCTTTTTCAGCTCCAGGTTTCAGAATATGCAGGTATATCATTTACAAATGAAGTAACTGGGCTGAGCAATTCAGTGGGTAATTCAATGTGCAGGATTTTTTGTTGCTTAAATACTTTACATAAACAGTTCCTCAGCCATTCAGAGTATTAGGTCAAGTTAAGGTCAGAGGGTGGTATTCATTCTGCTTCTGTATAAACAACAATACAATCTTTTTGGTTTAAAGCTTAATATCTAACCTCTTTTCTTTGTCTGGAAATTCACTATTAGCAAGATATTCTTTATAATTAATTTCCCCCTTCAAACACACTAGTCTGGAGTGTCCTGTCTGGGCATGCAGAGAGAATTGAGATCTTATCTACATCTGACTGGGGAAATCAATCCCATTGTGTTTAATGGGATTTACTGGGAAGTAGAACTCCTTAGGCTTCTCCTGGCAGAGATGTCTAGTGCAACCCAAACAGCTGGTGTACTCAGAATAAAACCTCTAGACTTTGCTTTGTATGTCTTTAAGGCCACAATTCTAAATTTAGGTTTTCACAGATTTATAAGACTTACTCCAAAGTAGCCCTATTAAGGAAATTATTGATAGAAGCAAGAGGTCTATCGGATTCTACAGACTCATGGAATGGAATTATAAGATTAAAGTTCCAATATCCTCATAAGGTTCATGTGCTTACCATGAGCCAATTGCATGCTTACAGCTTAACCTACCCTAAAGGGTTGTTGCTGGGATAAAAAAAAGCAGTCTCTATATGCATACCAAACAGTATTTGCCCAGTTTCAGATGTAGGAAAGAAAGACAGAGGAGCTGCTGAGATCCTCACATGCTGAGATTTCCACATGACAGTACAGAAAATATGAGGCTATTTGTCCTCATATTTTCTGTACTATCATGTGGAAATCTCAGCATGTGAGGATCTGAGCAGCTCCCCTACCTTTCCTTTATCAGCTGAGTTAGTCCTAGAGTCATAAACCTTTTCTCAATGGAATACCACACTTTGGTCATTAATGACCTCTTGTTGCAGGGATGGCTGGCGAAAACTGACTTCAACATCACACTTTAGCATTTTAGTCACAAAAAGCAAGCAAGAGAGATCAATTTAGGCTTTGGAAAAGGAAAGGTGTGTGTCTACTCACAAGTAAATTCCATTAACCATAAAATGGGACTTAATGTCCCAGCTGAGTGTGGACAAGATTTCTATCCACCCTACATGTACAGACTGGAAACTCCAGTCCTATGTGTTTGTAAAAAGAAGAAATTAGAAAATTGGTTTTTTTAAAAAAATCTACATCTTTCCTTACTTTTCAGTAAATGGGCATAAAGTACTATCTTCCAGAGGCCTCTTCAGAAGTAAGATGCATGGAGTGTTGCTGCAGATAACAATGCAAACCTAAGTAGGTCTACTCAGAAGAAAATATTTATTTCCGCAGACTTGGGCCCATAAATCTGTGGCATCCTCAGTGTAGAACTTTGGTCTTAAAGTTACACAAGACTTACTCATTAACTAGATAGCATGAAAATGAGGAAGGAAAACAAGAAATATTTTTTTAATTTTTGACAGAGCTTTCGTGGATATAAATCCATTTATTTTGGATGCTGTACTGAGTGCTATTGAGGGCTCAGGTACAAAGCATATTTTTACATAGGGCAAGGTGGCTCATGTGGTTAAGATGCTGACTCAATTGACTGCAAGATGGGCATGTTGGCAATTCAAGGCTCAGGTGCTGCATGATGCAGTAAGCTCCCATCAGTAGTCCCAACTTCTGCCAAACTAGGAGTTCGAAAGGATGCAAATGCAAGTAGATAAATAGGTATCATTCTGGTGGGAAGGTAAACAGCATTCTGTGCAATCATGCTGGCCACATGATCACAGAGTAGTCTTTGACAACACTGGCTCCTCAGTTAAGTAACGGAGATGAGCACCACTTCCCATGGTCAGAAATGAGTTGACAACCTTGTCAAACGGACAATACCTTTACCTATAAAGCATATTTACACAGTTATGGGAGTGGGATGGATTGTACAATCCACCCTCCCCATGCACATGGGATCCGTTCTGGACCTCCTCCCACATATGAGGAAAAGAGCGTATGCTCAAGACCCATAGAAAATAATGGGGTGTGTGCTCGTGGTGGCACAAATACGTGCCCCATTATTTCTGCCGGGGTTTGCCTTCTGCATAAGTTCAAAGCTGTGGAAGGCAAGCCCGCCTATAAGGAGGGCCAACTGTAATAGGACCCAGAAAGATGAAATTCCTGACCCTTGCCATAAATTTTCTAATGTGATACAGGTTTTACAGATCTTTATAACAGCTGGTTAATGTTGGTGTGTGAAAGCAATAAATCTGCTTACCAAAAGTCAATTACCCAGAGTTCAAAACTATTTGGCTGCATTACACTGCAGAATTAATGCAGTTTGAAACCACTTTAATTGTCATGGTTTACTGCTATGGAATTCTGGGATTTGTAGATTTGTGAGATATTTAGCCTTTTCTGTCAGCCAGCTCTACTGGTAGAACAAACTGCAAATCCCAGGATTCCATAGGATGGAGCCATGACAATTAAAGCTGTAACAAACTGCATTAATTCTACAGTGTGGCAGCAGACTTTGAGAAGATTCCTTTTGTCATATGTGCAGTAACAAGGACTCTTGTATTAATATATGTAGTGTGTCATGAAGCCATTGTGTTTGTTTATATCTCTACTATTGTACTGGAATTTGTGAATATAATTCAGTTCAGCTGAATTATTTCTCTGTCTAGTTTTCCTTTGTAATTTCCTTGTTTAAGGACCCCAACTTGTAAACCCCTTACTGTATGTCCAAGGAAAACTGAAACTGTCTGCAACCAGTTTTTGGATATAGCCATTTCTAATGTCAAATTTGTATCCATTAATCCATTTCCATCAGATTAATGAAGAATGCAGAATGTAAATAGGATTAATGCAGAATTAAATGCAGAATGTAGAAGGGCATTACTGTCATAGGTTAGCATACATCACATAGGAAGAAGTAAATGTACCTCTAAAGTTGTGAGTGATGTTGCTGGCCCCTATAATATTGCCCCCAGAGTTATATATCCTGTTGTAAATGAATAGTTGTTTAAGATTTGTTCCCATATCTACTCTGGGAGTAGTTACAGTCACAGGAAGAGAGGGACAGATGCCAATTTGGGTTCTGGGAAAGGAAAGGTGTGTAAATCATATTAAGTTTAATGAGACATATTTCCAAGCTAAGTGGGGATAAGATTCCAATATTCCCTACTCAGAAATAAGGCCCATGGTTTATTGTTGCAGCTAACAGTGAAATCCTAAGTAGGTCTGCTCAGAGGTAGGTCTTTAGTTCCACAGATCTTATTTTGGCAGAACCCTCCCCTCATTTTGAGGGGAATCTGTCAGGAATGGTTCTGCTTCCCTTTGAGGGGTGAGCCAGTTGAAATTTCTCACTCCTGACAGAGCAGCAAGAAGAGTAATAAAATTCCTTGCCTTCTTTAGGGATGGGAAGAATAAAGGAAGAAATTTGCTTCACTACTTTGGTGTGCATGAGATGAAATGCAAGATCCAATGGAGCTGTGTGGAGCTGGCATGAAAAGTAGTTTTACCTTAGGTTAAGGGAAGCAACAGGCTGACACAGAGCATAGCATTGGAGCTTTAAAAATTGATTTGCCCTCCTTGGAACTGCAGAATGCAATGCTGTTAATGCTGAGACTGACAAAATTCAATCTGTTCCATTAATTGTTAATTCATTTATTAAATAGAACTTTCATTTTTAAAGTGGCCGTGGAATTTACAGAGTTTTGATTGGGTTGTCACAGTTGCCCCTTGTGTCACATTTTCTTGAGTCATTAAAAATAGCATCTGCACAATATTTAAATTCCATTCCACAAATTGTCGATTCCCAGGTGTCTTGGATGCAAATTGTAGCCCAACAAATCTGGAAACTTTAGAGTTTAGGAAAGCTGTTCTAAAGCATGGGATATAGTTTTCATTTAAGTTTGGTTACTCATAATTTTTTTACTCTGCAGTAAGATGGTGGGCATACTTTTAGTATCTTTGTGTATTTAGTATCTCTACAGTAAGATGGTGGAAATGTTTTAGTATTTTTGTGGCCTAAATGCTACCAAATCAGTGTGATGCATTAGGATTACTTTTCTTCAGATTAGCTAATAGGAGTCAGGCCATCATTAATAAAATCACATATTGGGAGTGCGCAGGAAAAGAGCTCAGGAAAAGAGAAGCGGCTGTTTTTTGTTTTTGTTTTTTAAATGTGGCAATAAAGTCCCAAGTAAATGGAATGGGGCAGTAAGAAGGCAAGAAGTATTTCAAATGGATAGCATGTAAGATACAGCCCAAGGCAAATTCAAGCTTAGTCCAATTCATTGTCAGTTGCCCAATTTTTTTCTGCCACACTCATGTTTCAGTCATGACTTGTGGTGGACTATTTTCCATCCTTAGCTGAGATCCTATCTTTATACGGCAATACTCTGGGTGATGATAGCCATCCTGGGCCCTTCTAGTGGTCATTCCAACTAGTGATCATTCTGGTGGCCACAGGGGTGAGGTGGCACTGCACTTCATTGCAATAGGGGCAGACATATATAAGGGATGGTACCACTATGTAAAAAAGTGTAACCATGGGTTCAAATGGGGTTATATAAAAGTACCACACTTGGATTTCTGGATTCTGTTTAAATGACTCAGTCCTCACAAATACTTTCTTTTAGAAACCAGAGAAATCATCATATTGAAAAAAACCTTTAATACTGAAGGAGAGACCACCCAGCTTGAATCCTCTTAGGCTGGGGATAAAGAGAATGCATAACACTAATGTTGTGTCAAGCTCATTTCATTATGTTAAACTGCTAAATTACTGATGTTACGCACACATTAAGCCAAAAAAAAAACACAAAAAACCCCACAACCTTTTTTTAAAAAAAAGAAATCTGTCAGTAGGAAAGCGATGAGCTCTATTCTGAGTGGCTTTTAGTCCCCACTTCAAATGTCTGATTATGTGTGATGGTGTAATTGGAACCAACCCATGATAAGCTAGTACTAGTCCGAAAACCACCCCCATCCACTTCTGTGTGGAAATCAGCTTAAGGTCCATGGATAATTCCTAACTTAAAGTGGCTTGAGCAATACACAGTTACAGTGTTGGCAGTGCCAAATTCCCTCCTCAACCCACTGAGCTGATCATCTGATTGTGTCCTTCTCCGGCAAAAACAAAACCAAGGAGTTAAGCAATTAGCATTCAATTGATGCTAAATACCAATTCACTTGTTTAGTAGTACTTAAGGAACTGATTATGCAGGTCACTTAAATGCAGTATTCAATATGGAAGGTGATGAGGCATGTTTGCTCTGTGTAAACTGGAGTGCAACTCTATATGCTGATCTCTGGATGGCATGGAGCAAGGGATGACAATTTTCCTTTCATTCCCTTTATTATTCTGACAGTTTACTCACCTTTCCCTCCGAATCACAGATTCATAGACTTTTAGATTTTGAAGGGATCACAAGGGGCATCTAGTCTAATTCCCTGCTGTGCAAGAGCACAATAAAAAGTTCTCCTAAAAAATGCCCATCAAACATCTGTTTAAACATTTTGAAAGAATGAAAGTCCATCACCCTCCAAGGTAGTCGATTTCATTATCAAACAGTTCATACAGTAAAGTTCTTACCAGTTTTTAGGTGGAATCTCTTTATTGTAATTTGAATACACTGGTTTGTGTTCTGCCCTCTGGAGCAGCAGAAAACAAGCTTCCTCCATTTTCTATTTGGCATTTCTTCAGGTATTTCAAGCTAGCTATCATATCACCTTTCAGTGTTCTCTTCTTCAGGCGAAACAAACCCAGATCCCTAAATTGTTCCTCATGAAGTTTGGGCACGTTACAGACTGCCCCTTTGAGGCGGCCTGTGGGCGCTGCTTTCCCCGGTGTATCAGGGCCTCAGCTGCCACAACGGCAACCACTGAGGCCCCGATCCGCCACTTTGCAGGCTGTGGGGAAGCACCAAAAGGCCGCTTCCCCGCAGCCTGGAAAGGGGTGTCCTTGGGGCCTCAAGCCCCAAGGACACCCCGAGGTCGGCGGGGAGGAGGAGAAAGGGGCCGCTTGGCCCCTTTCTCCCTTGCGTCGCTGGGCGCAGCCGTCTGAAGGCTGCACCCAGCGACGCAAAGCAGGAAGGAGCTCTGAAACGAAGCTCTTTCCGGGGTCACGCAAAGGGCGCACTATGCGGCGCGGCCTCAATACGTCACAACCGCGCCGCCTCGGGGATTGCATGGAAGGAGGTGCTCCCACAAATAAGCTGGACCCAAGCCATTTTGGGCTTTAAAGGTAATAACCAACACCTTGTACCATGCCCAGAACTGATTGGCACCAGTGACCTGGTCTCCAAACTCATAGCCCAACACTGAAACCATGCCACTCTGGCTCTTTGCAGTAGGCAGAGGATATGAATATAACTAATAAGTAAAAATCATGGATTGTCAAATAAAATTGGAGGGAAATAATTGATTACTTGCAAAGTAAGTAAACAATATTCATGAAGATGTCTTTAAATTGTTTAAAAACACCTGTACGCCAATGTTTTGTATCCCTCTTCACAGATTGAGCAGAACAGGTGTTCTGTATACATCTTCCAAGTCTGTTCACTAGTCTTATTGCAAAATTTCTTGGAACTGCCCCAGGTGTTCAGCACTCCACTGTTAAAGTTGCCTAGAATTTTTTTTCTTTGAGAGAAATGTAATGGCAATTCTACATTTATGTTTGAAGTAAGCACTTGCATCCTGTTGCCAGAAGTGTAATGCTCCCATTCCTGAGTGAGTCCAACAAAGATGTTTAAGTAAAAAAAACACACACACATTCACATAGACCAAAAATAAGGCATTGGTTTTAAGCTTTCATTTTGGTTTTAAAAGCTCTTGTAATCTTGTAAAAATGCTCTTGTAATCTTCATTTACAACATCAGAGACATCTAAAGACACAAACGTCTCTTTAGCAGTTAATAGATTTACCTCTGAGACATTGTAATCTAAATTTCAGTACATAGACAACTGTAAAAGAAGTTCCCAAGTGCATTTTGATAAACTGGAATCTTAGTACATATTTACTATAGAAGCTTGAGTCTGCATATAGATGACTTTCTGTTTTTCCTTAATCTACATATCTTTGTATTTCTTGATTGGAGATTACACTGCAACATTTCAAGTATGAATAATGGATACTGAACAAATATGTGTTTTGGTTTGCATGTTGATCTGGGAAGTTTAAATTAGGTAGATTCACATTAAAATTTGAATCTCATGACTTTTTATCATTAGTTCCTATAGGAAACCAATTCAGGGCAGTTCTACGTATTATCGGCACCTTGTTCTGCACACACACAACATATTTTTTGTTCTTCAACAAACAATGGGTTATACTTGGTATGCTGGTGAAGCAAATTCAGAAACAAAACTACGATCTTACCACCTAAGGGAAAGAAACTGAAATTTTTAAAAAGGATGATTTCAGATATTGCTAGTATAAGGAAAATGTAAAGAACAAATATTAAAGGATGACTACAACCTCAATTCTAGAATGGCACCTTTCAGTTCATAAATAGTTCTGTTGCCAATTTATGCATTTACAGTGCACCCACTTTATGTGGCTTTCAGTGAGGGGAGGAAGGGGTGGCGCGTCCCATAGGGAGTAATGGGTTGTGTGCCCGTGGCACGTGTGCACCGCCGTGCCGTACTGGATCCACCTGCAATACTGCATTCCAAAGGAAAACCAACTAACCCCTCAAGGAAGGAGCTAACTTACAACAATAATTTATCTTTGATCAAAAGGAGCCCTCCCCAAGTGAAGCACAACCACACAGAAGCTGGTCTTCAGCAATTGCTACCATTTTATTGATTACAGGAAAAGTTTTATATGGAACAAGTTTGATTGACAATTAATATGGATACAGATAGCATTCTGGCCTGCAGATGTTGCATTTTAAAAAATACTGGGGGTCTGTAGAACTAGTCTCTGGTTAAACAGCCAAATAAGAGGCACTTGTAACATTAGGGTACACTCGACTCTTTCCCACCATTGCCTTCAGTTAAACACACTTCTATTGTCTTAGGAACTGCTCAAGAGAAAGGGGGAAAGGGCAAGGCTGAAAGTTGTCTCAAAAATGGCAGGGCATTTGCTCATTTAATGCTCTCTGACTCTAAGTGTCAACTCTATAAATCATATTTTAGCAAGTTACATCTCTTTGCCTCAGGGGAAGGCAATGGCAAACTACCTTGTGAGCAAACTTTGCCAAGAAAACCCCCTGATAGGTTCACTTTAGGGTCATCATAAGTCAGAAATGACTTGAAGGCACACAACAATGACAGCAAACTTGTGGTAAACCTGCATGGCTTGTGGAGGCCTAGAGGCCAAAATGGGCCCTAGGAGGCTGAGGAAGCCAGATCAGTGCCTAGGATCCGCAAAGATGAATTGAAACCAACAGGGACAGACATGGAGCCTAAGAGGTTTATGAAGGCCTGATCAAGATAAGGCTAAAACAGGACTCACAAAGCCTGCCTAACTGGGCATAGGCTAAACAGCACTTGCTAGATCTGTGGAGATCAATCAGAGCTGAAGAGGCTTATGGTCCCACTCCATCCACAAGTTCCCAATAATTCCTGTAAATGCCAATCTGCTGATCACAAAGCCTGCAGAGGCCCAAAAAAAGGATTGTATCCACAACTTCCCTAATCACCACAGATCACAAACCACTTCAATAATTATTTTAAAAAGCCAGAGGATCCATGCCACCACAATCCCAACACTTGCTCTCAAATGCTCTATAAGCAGATCTGGGCTAGCTTAGAGCAGGTAGGGATGTCCCTACTGTTAATAGTAGGGAGAGCTGAGATATCATCACCACTGCATCGTGTTGAAACTCAGAATATGGGTTGGATCGTGAATCTGTGTGGAAAGATGGTTATCTTTGCCCAAAGAGGTTATCTCCTCTAACCTACAGAAAGTCTGACAGTCTATACAAGGAGCAAAGAACAACTTTATTAGCACATATCAAGAGTTTTTATACCTTCATAATATGATGACACAACAAGTTACAGTATAAGTACATGTATGCAGCAGAGAGGTTCTCATGATGTGATTGGGTAAAAATAGTTAGTTGTTAACAATCAACAACAGTGCATTCATTATTCCTACAATGTCTGTCCCATGTTGCTAAAACATAACAAAGAAAGAAACCTTTAGCCATGGGAGAAAAGTCACCTGGATTTAAAACACACACACGGAAATATGGGGGCTTTGGTAGCCTCATATGGCCCACCAGGAGGTCACAAGGCTGAATAGGCCGATGCCCTCTCTGCAGTTTCCTACTCCTGCATTAGACAGTGGATGGTATCCACCTCTGACATTTGATTATAATGAAAGGGAATACTGTAAAAGTGTTAGTTGTTTAGATGGAAAGACCTTCACATAGGATGTTGTGACTCACGTGTATTTTGTACTACACACCTTGACTCAGGAATGGTGGCATTTGTTGCTCTGCCACCGGCAACAAAATGTCTTCAGCTAACCCTTAGAACAAGGAAAAAGCAAAAAAGCTAATTTCTATGCCACAAAAATAGAATCAAAACATAGCCTTGAGCATGATGAATTCCTGGAAAAGATACCATGTCTTGAGCTAAAAATAGGAGTGTGTGAATCTCATAGTCTCATTATAACTGAACGTCTCCACATCCCACCTGCATTTTCTTCCCATCTTTGTTTGTAATGAGTCATGTACTGCTGTAATTTATATCACAATTATGTCCATTTTTCCCAATGTGTACATTATACCTAATTCATGCATTTTCCAAATTGACTATACAGCATATCTGTTTTTATGACCACTATTTCAACAGCCATTTTGAATTTCAAAATGTGCACATTGTTTTGTGCACACTTTATTTCTCCAGCTACACCCTCAGTAATCCTCACTAATGTGTGAATACTGATGATTTTTGAGGTCCAGAATGAACATTTATTAACACCACCAACAAAACCTTGATAGCAAGACTTCTAGGGGCTACAAAACTGGATATTTCTATGAGGGAAAAAATACTTTTACAGCAATTTTTTATATATATACTTCACATTCTCCTAATCTTCCAAAACTAATTACCTTGTCACTCTGTTCTCTATTGTTTTTCTTGAAACAATGGTTATGAGCTGAAAGGAAAAAAAATTAATGCTATAAGATTAGATTTCCAAGAATGCATTGTAGAGGTCTCTAGGGAGTATCACACAACTCATCAAATACTTTTAATAACTTAATTTGCATTTTCCTCCAGCCTTAATATGAAATTTAGAATGCAGTATTCAGCAGATCACTCTCTATGGAATGTTAGTGCTGGAATTCATATTGTCCATCTTGATCACTTTCTGAAAATGCTCTGATTACAAGCAACACAGGACACACTGGGCCAGTATCTGCCATGTCGATTGAATCCAAGATTCTCCAATAAACATAACATCCATCTACCAGCAAATCAGATAAGTCAATTGTTGAGTCAATTGCATGTATGCATGTTCGGAAGATAAGTCTCATTGGCTTATACATCTACCTGCGCCTCCATCCTGAGCCTTACCCTGTACCACTTTCCACAACACTTCCAAGGGTCCCCTGTCATAGGAGCAGCTATTGGACACAACAAGCTGTAGAGGGAAGGAAATGGAAAAGGCCCTTTCACATCTGTTTTGTTTATGAAAGGAAAGTTGAAACCAATAAGTTAAATGAGACTTAAGTATTTGGCACTGCTTTAACTGCCATGGCTCAGTTCTATGAAATCCTGGGATTTGTAGTTCATTGTGGCATGTCTCTGATAGAGAAAGCAAAATATCTCACAAAACTACAAATCCCAGAATTGCATAGCATCGAGTCATGGCAATTAAAGCCATGTCAAACTGCATTATTTTTGCAGTGCCGATTAGACCTTACTCTCAGGTAAGCATGTATAGGATTGAAACTCCACAGGTTTCTGTTCAAATCCTTACATTTCCAAGATTTAACATAGCATTAAAATCTCATCCATCAGTACAAACACAACTTTTCCATCTAATTCATCAAGAAAAGGATATTACAGTTGTTCATCTGTTAAATTATTATCTTTTTTTGATAGTTTCAAACGCCTGTGGGATTCTTATGCACAATTTCCTCGGGTGTTTATTTTTTAAAAAAATTCCTTATGCTCACCAAGGAAATGAGTTATAGTGATGGAATTCTGTTTTGTGATTATTAGTCTTTTAGATTAAACATTTTATCTTGCTGGCTGGAGTGAAATAAATGTAATTTACATGCAGAACACTTTCTTTTTCTCATTAAATGCATACAGTTCAACATTGTTTATCCAGCTTCAGTTCCAGTGGACAGAAGGTGGGTGGTGTTGGGCTTTAATGATCAAGTATTATGCAGCTCAGATGGATGGTTTATCCTGTTTCTGAACTATGGTAACTTTGCATGTGTTCATTCATAACTTCATTCTGTTCCACTTCTGTGCCAAACTATGGGGTGTGTGTGTGTGTTTTGTTATACATCTTTAAAAACACTGCACAATAATAGCATTATTTTCAATATATCTTTTCTACAGGGCATACATTTTTGAACGAATTATAGCCTAAAATACACTTTTCTTTTCTTTTTCTCCAAAAGCTGTGTGAGACTAGAAAAGGGGAAAGGTAACAGATTTTCAATCTGTGCACCAGACCAGGAAGTGTGAATTAGAATAGCTTCCTTGTACACACAAACCAAATATAATCCTTGAACATCCCTTTTGTGGCGAATTAATAATGCACACACTGCACTTCAGCCAAAAACAGAAGGAAAGGTATTCCTTTTGCTTTTGATGTTCTTCCTGAAACAAATCTCAGATTTCCAAGAAGCAAGAACTGATAGTTATGGGGGACTTCAATTATCCTGATATCTGCTGGGAGACTACCTCTGCTAAGCATAGACTCTCCAAACGCCTGAGGTGTCTGGCAGATAATTTCCTCTTTCAAAAGATGGAGGAAGAAGAAAGGGGATCAGCAATCTTGAACTTGATCCTAAACCACAGAAAGTAGTTGGATACTGGAATCAAAGCAGTTGGTATTTTAGTGGGGAGTGACCATGCAATGGTAGAATTCATCATTGTGGGACAGGCCAAAGAAGAGTATAATCAAGCACAAGCCTTGATGATCAAGGTCAGGAGAAATCTGCCCACAATCCCTTGGCTAGAAATGCTGAAAGAACAATGACAAACAATTCTGTAGAATTGCAAAACATTTGAAAAAGCCAATGTGCCTTCACAATAAACTTGAGGAGGAAGTAAAATGAAGAAAAAGCATGTATAAAGAACGGAATGAAGAACAAATCACCAACGAAGAATACAGATTTGTAGCCCAAGCTTCCAGGCAGTGCCATCAGTGGGGTATGTGTATGTGCACGTCTCTGTGTGTGTTGATGCAGACTGCACCAAGGCTCACCCCAGAGGGCAACTGCCTTCCAGGTCCTACACAGCTATGGGAATCGGATGGCCAGGGGATGGGAATTGGAAGGTCGGGGGTGGGAGGTGATTGCCTTCTGGGTCTTGCGTGACTTAGAAGGCCAGGGGTGTGAGGACAATTGCCTTCCAGCTCCTGCATGGCTATGGCTGTGTGGAACCTGGAACACAGCCATTGCCCCAGCCTGCTGAGTCCCATGTGACCATAAAAACCAAATGCACAGGTATTGGATGTGGAATACTTGACTCAGCAGTACTATATATTAGAAGAACCTTGGGATTATTGTTGATCATAAGTTGAGCCAGCAGAGTGATGCTGAAGAAAAGAAGGCAAATGCTATCTTAGCTTGTATTAATAGAAGCATAGTTTCCAAGGTGAAGAATATAGCCCCCCTATATTCTGTGCTCCTCAGGCCACATCTGAATTTCTGCATTCAGTTCTGGTTGCCCCATTTTAAGTTGGAGCAGGTTCAGAGAAGGGCAACAAGGGTGATAAGAAGTATAGAGAACAAAACATATGAGGAAAGGTAGAAGGAGCTGGACATACTCAGTTTGATGAGGAAAACACTGAGGGGTGACATTATAGCAATAGCAATAGCAAGTACATTTCTATACCACTTATTAGTGCACTTAAGCACTCCCTAAGTGTTTTGCAGTGTTTAAGCTAATTGCCCACAACAGGCTGGGTACTCATTTTAGCAACTCAGAAGGATGCCAGGCTGAGTTGACCCTGAGCCCCTGGCTGGTATTGAACTCACAACTTTGTGGTTTGTGAGTGAGGGCTCAAAAAAAGCTCTTTTCCTGCTGTTTCCTACATTGCCAACCATCCTTGTCTTTTCTAATGATTCATGTTTTCTCATAGTGTACCCAAATTACAACTGTCTCAGTTTTATCACCTTTGCTTTTAAGGAAATGCAGGCTAGCACACTTTCCCAAGTGTGTTTCAAATTTACAATTGAAAATTGTGTTGGTCTTTAATTTAAAGAACTGTTAGCCTGGGAGTGGATGCAGCCCCAATCACTAGCCTTCTGTGGAATTTTTCAGGTCAGAGGCTTTAAAAATGGACAGTTAACCAGAGTGACTCCAAGTAAAAGTGAGGTAGAAGGACAAGCTGATTTTGTACAAAGACAATTATTTTTTTTTTATTTAAAAGATAGATAGCAGCAGAAACCAAATGTAAGGGTCTGCCTGTGCAAGTCAGTGCAGGATGGGATATCTGGCTGCTTGAGTCCTGTTGTCAAAATCTTTGCAGGACCAGACCTAAGCTGCCAGAGTTTTGGAAGGATCAGGGCAAAGCCAACAGACACAGCCAGCTCTACTTTTGCATGGCAGCTGAAGCAGCTGAAGGTACAGCCATTTAATGGTTGCATGATCTTCTTTGCTGTCTGTAGCTGCTCTTTTTATATTTTTAACTGTTAGCTTTGCTGCATTTAGAACTGTTCTATGCTTCCTGACTGTAGCTCCTTGTATTCCTGGAATTTTGCCTTGCTGTGTTTAGACCAGGTCAGTCTCTTGCCTCTGCCTCTGGCCCCTTCAAACTCCTGGAGCTCCACCTTGCTGTGTTTAGACCTGGGCTCTTTCCTGACTTACCTTCTGCCACTAGCCCATTAGACTCTAAAAGCTCATCATCCATGGCCCTGGAAGCCTGCATTGGAATCCAGAGTGCCTGCGCCTTGGATCCTGACACCAACAGAACAATGTATACTCAATGACCAGTTTATATTCAATGTGTCTCCAAGGAAAAGAAGGCAAAATATAATGGAACCTAAAGACCAACCAATCTAAGAGGGGCTAGAAGGGTGTAGCTAAGCTTAAGGGATGAAAATGCACACATGGATTTTCTCACCTTCTGATGAGGAGAAGACCTTGTAGGGGCTGTACAGATCACCCCTAAGAGGTGGTCTGCAGCTGCCTCTTTTAGTGCCAGATTAGGGCCGCAGCAACCTCACGCCTTTCCACTGAGCAAAAAGAGCTGCAAAAAGTGGCTCCTTTCTGTGTGGTGGAAAGGGCACCATAGCTGCTGAAGTCATGGCTTTTTGGCTCTCCTTTGACACTGCATCATCTAGATGCAATGCCAGAGGAGCCCCGTGATGCCACTCACCATGTGGGGCAGTGTGCAGCATCACGCTGGCCTGGGGACAGGCATTGGTATATTTTTTCTTCTCATTAACATCATCCTCATCCCCATCATCTACATTGTGTTATAATTTACAATCCTTTTTAAATTTTATCTTGAACCTTTTTTAAATGTGCATGGAAATGTAGATAGGACTTTGTTCCTGGCTAACCAAAAAACCACTTATCCCATATTATTCTGCCCTGGCTTTGAGATATGCAGGAGAGGTTCTTCTTTTAGTCTCACCACATTCGGAGGTACACTTGCTACAGACACAAGAGAGGGTCTTCTTAGTGGCTGCTCCCAGATTATGGAATTCTCTTCTAAGGAAAGTTAGGCTGGTCCCCTCCTTGTTGTCTTTGAGCTAGCAGGCAAAGACCTTTCTGTTCAGGCATACCTTCAGCAACTGCCTGTCTGTTATGGAAGAAGTCATAAAAAGGATGTCCTTGAATTTTTAATGTTTTACTGCTTATTTTCAAATTGTCTGGTGTGTTTTTTTATAATGTAATTAATTTAACTGTATTTTAACAGTTACAATTTATTGTATTTTATTGGGATCAATTTTAAAGATGTCGGAAGACGTGTTGGATTCCATCCCTGTGATATATATAAAATTTCAATAAAATAAAATAAAATAAGACCATTCCAAATGTTACAATACTAAATTTGCCCATACTCTTCCAGTCACATATGCAAACTGGTATGAGTCCCTTATGGGTCTGGGGTACTATTCTTTTAATTTACAATTGGATATCAGATATGTGCATATGTTGCTTTTTTAAAAAAAGACAAGTAGTATTTTGGAAGTACACCTTTTCAGAAGCCTTTCTTTTGCTCCTGATTGCTTTCTTAAGAAGCTCATCTGTATTCAGAGATACAAAACAAAGCAATGAGATTAAACTGAAGATTTCCATAACAGGACCACTACACATCCTTTGTAATCCTATGAGGTATCATCATTTAGACACCCTCAGCATTACTTGAATACCATCCACTGTTTTTCATGAGATCACAACTAAATCACATTTTCCATTATTCAGAATCATTCTTTTCACTACAGCCCTCAACTGAATACCATGCAGAGCTCAGTAATGAGAAATTGTCTCAGATCTCACAGCTCTATTTTTAAAGAATGGTTTCAGGGAAACACAAAACTAGAAACGGGGAATGCTTCAAACAAAAATGATGCAGGTGAGCATGGTGTTTTCCTCCAGAAAAATGTGGATGAATAGGGACATCTGCCTCCTTTTCCATTACTTTAAGCTCTCCCCTGCTGACATTGTCCTGATAAATTATATTGTTCAATATTAACTTTAGCAAGGACCCATCTTCTTTCTTAACTATTCTCGATAACTATCATAATTTAGAAAAGCTCTCCTATCAAAGAGAGGCACTTTTCATGCTTGGACATACTTTCTATACTATTTCAATATCCATAGGAATATGGAGAATCTATTTTTCTCATTGAAAAGAATTGTTTGCTCAGTTTTTGAAAGCATTTTATCTATGAAAGATTGCTTGGTTTTATTTAATAATGGTATGTTAACTCTCATGTAGTCTTCAAATCTACACAGAAACAGAATATAGTAAGACATTCTATGGCGTTAACATCTGCAGGATTGTAAGCAATATTCACATTTTAACCAATTAATATCATAGACTCATAAAAAGGTAGAGTTGGAAGAAATTGCAAGGGCTGTGTATTCCAGGCCTTCAGTGGAGGAACCTTCAGGAAAATTATCCCTTACAGATGGCCATCCAACCTCTTTTAAAACTTCCAGTAAAGAAGACTCCAACAACTTTCAAGGCAACCTGTTTCATAGTTGAACAGCTTTTTATCATTAGGAAGTTCTTCCTAATGTCTAAGAAGTATCATTATTTTTGCCACGTATGGCCACCCACTCCCATCCCAAACAGAAAATGTGTTGAACAAAATATGTCCCAGCAATTATATGGATTTGACTGTGGTACTTTTTGTCCTGTGGTGAGTAATACAGGAAAGTACATATTGATATACTCTAGATTTAAGCAGCTTGGCTCTATCTGGAGGAAACGGAAATGTCTTTTGTGGGAGCTGGAGAGCTGGAATTAATTGGAACCCTAATATACCATACACTACAAGAAGTATTGGTTGGATTTCATTGTACTTTATCTGATTTCATGTCATTTTCATGTCATCTTATACTTCTTGGGTGTTTGAGTGGAATATACTTGATTGTATATAAACCAGGAATAAAAAGGAGAGACAGAAATGACAGGTTAAACTAAGACCATTTAATTTAATGATTAACTTTCTTCCTGCAGTGAAAAATTGCCTACCAAGTGGAGAATTCAGCTAAAGCAACATAATCTTCAGATGTCTTCAACGGCTGCTAAGATCAAGAAGCCTAGGCACCAATGCCATCTTGAACCTTCATGGGTTGTCACTGGACAGCCAATCACCCCTGGCCAGAGAGACCCTCCCAAGTCAAGACCCAAACCCTACAACTTTGCTGGGAGCCCACCCAGGACTGGTCGCAAAGGTCATTCCCCTTCCAAAGCTTGATCCCCAACTAATCCTAGGGGGAAGTCAGGAAACCTTATTTCAACCCAAAGTGGCCTGTTGGTGCCTACTATTACCATTTCTTTCCTCTTTTTTGCACTAACCACAAATCGTGACCAAAGTGGTTATTAAGAATCAAACCCTAGACAATTTCCCACATGCCAATAAGACCCTAGATGCCGTGTAGGCAAAAACTTCCCAACCATACTTCTTAAATATGCCAATCAGGTGTGATGATCCTGCATTGAAATTAGGGTGGTAGGCTTGGTCAAATATGCAAAGACCAAAAAGCTGATAGTAGAGAAGAGCAGGGTTATATGCAGCATACTCACCTCCTTCCTGGAGGCATGTGAAACCATCCCACCTTTCAGCAGCAGAAGCATAAGAGGCAAGTTGCATTCTGCATGTACAAACACTCCTTTGGATATGTAACTGTTCTGTGCTGCACAATATGGTGAAATTCTTGCTGTGGTTAGAAAATATCACACACACAGCTTTTTAAATAAAAAATCCGGGCACATGAAGGCTAACTCTCATATTGAAATCAGTGCGATATTTCAAACAATCTTTTAAAACCTTCTCTTAATCCTGCCCATATTCATCCACCCTCCGTCCCTTCCCATAATTAGTAATTTCTTACAAAGGAGAACACTGTTTGGAAAGCAACAGTGTATATTCTCTAGCGTGGCTCACTGATAATTTTATGGAATAATGGGATTTTTACGCATCCATGATGGAAGTTTGGTAATTATGTGCCAATCTGGCATTAAATGTCAGTATAAGAGTTAAACACATGCTTAAAATTTTTTCCTCTGAGATTAATGGAAGAATTGCTAAGAACAGCAACTAAGTATAATTAAAGTTCTGACTTCTGTTGTTTGATTTTAGTCCCATTGGTTCTGGCAAGAACTTTTTAATGCATTCACGCTAAGGGTTTGGAGATACAAAATTAGGCTCCTGGCAAGAGTTTTCAAAACTGTGTCTTTAAGAAATAAGTTATTGATTCTATTCAGGACTTTGAGTAATCATTACATCTCAAAAACAGATGAATGTATATTCTCTTAGTACTGTCTTGTTTGTGGTACAATGTCTCTGTCCTCATATTGTCTGTATGTAATTATCATTTTACTGTTAGCTGCCTTCACCCTCTTTAAAGGAAAGACTGCTATCAATTAAACAAGAACTTTAAGCTCCGCTTTGTACTCCTTCTGTTGGCTTCTGATGCTAATCCAAGGTAGCTGGACATGAAGTCAACTAGAATTCATCTGGCAATAGATAGTATCCCTTTATCTTTCAAAGCAGTGTGGGGCTGCACATGGGAGAAGGAGGGAAAATACTTCCTTTTGTTTCTGGACTACTTTGATCATCAGTCCTCTAGCTGAATTGTACATCTTTAGTCATTAAATTCAGTTCTTGCTTAGTGACAAACAAATGCAATAGGATTTATCGGAAGCTGCTATTTAGACAATTTATTTGCATAAATCCCATTAATTGGCATGCCAAATGGGATAACCGTGTGTGTGTGTGTGTGTGTGTGTGAAATGATTACTTGTAACCCTGAAATTATTTCCATCCCTGCATACAGGAGAATGCTATGAATATTAATATGTGGGCATTTCCATCATGGATGTGTAAAAATCCCATTTTCCCATAAAATCATCAATGGGCCACACTACAGAATATGCAGTGTTGCTTTCCAAACATGCTGCAGCGACACACACCCTTCTTTTTGGTATAAGGGTTGATGAAGTGGAGGCAATGGAAGATGAACACTAGCTTTTCCTTTATTTTTAAAAGGAGAGCGAGAGAGCTAGAAAGAGCAATAAAGCAACTGGCTTTGACATTTAAAGTAGCAACAGTTTTTGCATTATCTTCACATAGCCTGATGATGTGTTCCTTTGATCTGGCAATACATGAACAGAATGCTAAAGACAGAGAAAACTGAGATACATAGGAGACCGTTCAAGCTTGGTCATTTGTGGCCAGTTTCTACCTATCAGCATTTATCATGATTTGAGATACTTGGGAAAGACTTCTAGGCAATGCCAACCCAAGACATTTTGCGTTTGAAGTAGAGCTCAATAGCCCCATTTCACTAACACTGAATAAATCATTGCTCCCACATCTAGACATATATTCTTCCTTTTCTTCACATTTTAAAATTTGCATATTTTAATATATTTATTATTTAGGAGTGGTTTGTTTAATATATATATTTTATTTAAGTAGGTATTTGATGATTAACAGGTTGTGCAAAAAGGCTGTTGTGTGCTCTATTTTTATCTTGATTGTTTTACCTTGTAAATGTTTTTATGCTCTTACAGGATATATTGTGACTGTTTTTACATGATTACTAGTTTATTTTTTCCTTTAAAATGTTGTATTATCCAGTTTTTAGTTCCATCTTCTAACCTTGCTGTAAAGTGTTGGGAGAGAGGTGAGATATAAATTAAAATAACACCAGCAATGACAATAACAACAGGCATCCATCCAGTCCCAAGACTTTGAATGCTTAAAAATCTATTTTTGGATCCTTGTGTATTTGAACTATGTTAGTCATCAGTTAAGCTTGCCATTTCTGCCTCCCCACCACCACTGAAAGAAAACTGAGTAATGTCAAGCCAGACATTGGTCCATCCAGCCCATCCAGTCAAACACTGACTGGGAATAATATACAATTAACAAAAACACACACAACAGTTGACAGCATCCCAGTACTGGCAGCTCAGACCGTCAGTTGCTCTCCAGGTTTTCAGACAAGATTCTTTTGTAGCCTTGGCCAAAGAGCTCCTTGGAACTCCCTTGTGGTCTCTCATCCAAATATTAATTGGGTCCGACCCTGCTTAGTTTACAAAATCCGACAAAATCTGTACCTTCAAGGTTGTTTAAGGATTCTTATACTTTAACACCTGAATGGCAGATATGGTCCTGTCTATACTGGAAAAGTTGTATCTACTGAATTTAGCTAGTACAGATGGAGAAGAGTTTACTTTCAATTTGTTCTTGGGAGAATTTACTAACTTTTGCAAATATCTTTCTATTCAGAACATTCAAAACTTAGAGGTCTTTTTTTAAAAAGAAAAATCTGGATATATAAGAGAAATGACCAATCCCCCCCCCCATCTCTACCATGAAACCTGTGGTGAGCATGGTAAGTAATTATACCTAGGAGCAGCTCTGCTGGCCATAGAGCAAAGTACAATTGCTTCTAAAATCATTTTGGATGTTATTGCACTACAGCAAGTGATTGATCTCACTTTGCTAGATATCACAAGAAGAACAAAACAGGGTGCATAATGCATTCACACAATTTTTGAAATCTTAAATACAGCAGTATAGTCGAAATAAACGAAAGAAAAACATAAAATCTATAAAACAGTTATCAAAAGCCACCACAATAATTGACAATAGCAATGACAAGTATAACGAAGAAGTTGCTAATCATTCAAAATTCTTAAGACAAAGATATTGTAAGATTGTGTGATATCTTTGCATATGGATTCATGTTGAGTTGGAGGAATGTATGTGCTTGTTATCCTTCACTTATACAGTAAAAAGGGTATCAGTTTTCATCAAAGGTATGAAAGGTTTGAGTATTATTCTCTTGACATTAACTAATCGAGCAGTGGGTTCTCTTGTGATAAGTACTTTTCCATCTATAATTGGCGGGTTACACACCGCCAAAAAGTACGTGTTTTCCGGACACCCCTAACCCTAGTACGTGCTGAGCACATACAAAATGGCAGCGCCCATTCTACATGGGTGCTGCCATTTTGACTTCATGGACGCTTAGCGTCCACACGTTGCAGCGCGTAAATGACGCTGCAAGTGCACCATTGGCACCTTGCAGCATCATTTCCACACTGCAAAAAGAACCCACTTTTTGCGGATTCTTTTTGCTGCGCCAGGGAATCGCGTGGTTTGTCCGCTGCGGTTCCCTGGTGTAGCAATCACGGGTGCAGGCAGAGCGCCCTTTTTGGGCACTCTGTAAAGCGCCATTGTTTCATATTTTTGTAGTGCATATTTTCTCCTAGCATATTTAGGCTGAAATTCAGTGCCATACTAATGGAAAACCTCTATTTTAGGATTATAGGATCATGGTGATAACAGTTGGATGGGACCGTGGGGGCCATTTAGTCTAACACTCTGCCATGAAGAAATGCACACCTAAAGCAGTCCTGGGAGGTGCTCATCCAACCTCTGTTGAAGGACATCCAATGAAGAAGAGTTCACCAGTCTCTAACACAGACTATTCCACTTTTGAATAGCTCTCACCATAAGAAAGTTCATTCTGATGTTTAGGATAAATCTCTTCTAGTCTTCAGAGCATCAGAAAACAACCTTACTCCATCTTCCATCTAACATCATCTTCAGAAAACAACCTTACATCATCAACGGAAAACAACTTTACTCCATCTTCCACCTAATTTCCCTTCAAAAATTTAAAGATGGCTCTTGCACCACTCCATCTTCTCTTTTCTTATCTAAATATATCCCATTTGCAATGGTTTTTCTTTTTATTACCACATCACACTGTTTAGCTTCTGGTCTGCTAAGAACCTCAGCTGCATTTCAGATATACTGTTTGCCAAACCAGTTGTCACCCATCCTGTGTATATGTTTGGTGACACTTTATTTCCCTCTGCACCATTTGTAAAGTTGTTTGAAATGATTTTCCAGCCCCTCCAGAGAAAGGTTTGTGACTACATAGCTGAGGGATTGCAGATAGAAGGAGATATTGCTCCAGCTCAATACTGGAGGTAGAAGTGGTTCCATCCATAGAAGAACATAAATGAATTCTGGCTTTAATTATCTCACCCTTGACATGAAATAATTTGCTAAAGTGTAAAATAACAAATCAGAATACCCTCATATCTGCTTATTTTCTTGTTTAAAACCCTATCAGCTTAAATTCTTTTAATAACATCTTGGTAGGAATCCAGTTTTAGGTGGAGGAGAGTGTAAGAGGAACAAAGACTAGGCTGGTCATTAATGAGTTATCATTTGAAGAAGAAAGAAATGATATTGTTATATAGAAAGAAATATCTTTTTAAAAAATTGAATAAGTAAAAGTGGCTAAATTGCTCTGAGGAAATGTACATCATAAAGAAGGTTAAGAGCTATTATCTGTGAGTAATTTTACTTTACTACACTATCTAAGCACTTTAAAGTTTTCCGATTTGTAGTATGTAGGTGGGTGTCCAACCCCAGTATTATCAAAAATAATTTTTAGGATTTTACATTTAAATCTAATAGAAATGCTCTTAGTGTACACCTGCCATTATAATAGATTGGATATATCAGGAAAAATGCTTTCAGTGCATTGTCCACCCACCACCACTTTCCTATCTTCTTGAGTTTACTGTACTCTGGCAGCACAGTGCAAAAGAAAGGAACATCTAATGCTCTCTCGGGTGGCACTCTGATTCTATTTGTCAATCATTTAAGATGGTAGCATTGGTTTAAGTTCCAATTTAAGTGACATAGAAGAAGTTTCAGTGGCGGAATGGCTTCCATCAGTAAGACACTGAGGCTCCCTCATGAACCCCCAAACCTGATCCTGTAATCTAAGAAATCCTTTGGATTCAGTTTTTAGGTGGTGCTCGGAGCCATAGAGGAAAGGGAACAAAGCTGTGTTGCAATAAATGCATTTACATGAATCCCAATGTGCTAACTGAATATTTTCAGACTGCCCATTGTTTTTGCTGTTGTGTGCCTTCAAGTCATTTTCAACTTATGGAGACTGTAAGGCAAACCTACCATGGGATTTTCTTGGCAAGATTTATTCAAAAGTTTACCATTGGCTTCCTCTGAGGCTGAGAGAGTGTGACTTGCTCAAGGTGGTTTTCCGTGGTTGAGCTGGAATTTGAAACCTGGTCTCCACGGTTATAGCCAACACTCAGATCACTACACCACGCTGGCTCATGCAAAGTACTAACACCTATTTAAATACTAGGAGTAGCTGAGAAGAAAAAGAAAAAGACATTACTATAGATATATGGTGCTAGATCTCAAACTGAATGACAATGTTAGGAGCAATAGAAGAACTCATTCTGTCATTCTACCCTAGGGAAGTTTTCAGTCATTAAAAAGAGCAATTCAATGAACCATAATCAACAACAATTTTATTGGTCTTTCATGTAGCAGCATTTTCAGAATGTGAAGCTGAACACTTATTAGATAGATGTATAGCAAGTGACTGGGTAAAAATAAGAACCACTTTATTAGTCTATTTGCAACAGTCTGCAGTAGAGCCCCCAGTGGCACAGAACTGGCTTGCGGGAGGGGATCCACTATATAATCTTTTGCAAAGGAAAATCTTCTTTGTTGTCTATATGCCTGCTTATGACCAAAGTTTTAAAAGGGGCTTTTTACAGTGGCAAGGATTGTGTCCAGTTTATCACCCATCTAGCTTGAGTACTTTATCCCTGAGAAGAATATATTTGCTGTGTCCTTGTCACAGGTTCAGGGAGAATTTGTCTTAGTTTTTGTCAAAGGAACCTTTACAATAGGAACAGCTTGCCCTCTGTTCCTTGTCACAGTCCTTCCATGCAGGCTTGAGGCATCTAGGAGTTGTAGCTCCTAAAAGTAACTTTTCCAAACTTTGTTATATAAGAATTTTACTCATTGATAAGGATCAATTGATACAACACTAATGCTCTCATCAAAGGTTAAACACATACAGCAGACCCTCTGAAGAAGATCCCCTTTCTACTCTTCCACCTACAAATTCACATTATTATTATTATTATTAACCTTTATTTATGAAGCACTGTAAATTTACACAGTGCTGTACATGCAATCTTTTTAGTTAGATGGTTCCCTGCCCTCGGGCTTACAATCTAAAAAGACATGACACAGAAGGAGAAGGGAGTGGTGGAGGGAAAGGGTAAGAGGTCCAGCAGTTCCTCTCTACTTGCTCTTTAATTATATTCCTATCTCTATCTGTTTCTTCTGACATCTTTCCTGCCTCTGAAATAGCTAACCTTGTTTCATGGCCAAAACTGTTTTCATTCTGGTGCCTTTCTCTATCCTAATTGAGTCTCTTGTGTATCTATCTACCCAGCATGATGTAGCAGTCGGAGTACAGGACTGGGACTTGGGAGACTCAGATTGAAGTCCCACCATGAGCCATTAAATTCACCTGCCACTGTCCCTCTCAGACTCAATGCTGTCGTGAAGTTGACATGGAGAAGTGTAGAGCCATGTGCACTTGAGCTCAATGGACAAAAAGGAAGAAATAAATGTATCTGATACAGAACAGATAATAAGAGTCTTTGGTAAAACACTCCCATGCAGATTCATTTTTCTATCTTGGTCTTTCCTGTCACCTCAGCCTTGATGATAGAGCAAACCAGACAACAGCTGTTCTCAGTGGAACACTGTTCGTGTAGGTAATCTACCTATGTAAAATATTCATTATTTTAAATTTCCACTTTGGTTAAAGATTCTAAACCATGTCATTATGGTATATTTGCATATTTAGATAAGAACGTATGTTTTTCCCCCAGTGTATTTTTTATTGAGTAAACTTGAATAAAAGGTACAAAGGTTTTTATCCCAGTCCCGTTGCATTAACTTTCCCTCTGCCAGAGTTCATATCATGTCTAGCCATCTTCTTAGTGATAGTCTCTGTCATATTTTCCATGAACATGCAATCACTGTTCTTGCCACTATTCGTCCTCTGTGTTACCTGACCAATACAGGAAATATTCATCAAGCGTAGATTTTTTGCATGCATCATTTGACTCACTGTTGCAAGATACAGTAATATAGTTAAGCCAGATGCTGCAGGTTTATCAGAAAATGCTTTTCTAGACTGTTAGTTGGTTGTTTGGCAGGCTATGAAATTAGGTCATATTTGAAATATGGAAGAGAAATGGTATCCAGATTGCTACAGATTTGTATTAATGCTGAACCTCTTTTCTGTTCTTTTTTGTATGTGAACTTTAAAAGAGTATCAGAGTCTATGCCCTATCTAGCCATCTTCTTAGTAACAATCCCTGTCATGTTTTCTATGAAGATGCAACCACTATTCTTGCTACACCCAGTACAGCTGTCCACCCATATCCACAGACTCTGTATCCATGGAGCCAACCATTAACAGGTTATTTAAAAAAAAACCCAAAAAGGAAACCTTGATTTTGCCATTTTATATTAGAGACACCATTTTACTACACTATTGTATATAATGCGACCTGAGCATCCATGGACTATAGTATCCACAAGGGGTCCTGGGGCCAAACCCCAGTGAATATCATGGCCCCACTGTAATATCAAGGTGAGTTCTTTGTTTGATGACTGTTTCTTCAGTCCCTCAGAATCACAAAAGGATCTATTAAATAATGTCTGGTTGTATATTTTACTTATCTGTTCTAGCAATTCTTCCTAGGATTTCTTAATCCTTGGAAAATGTAACCACACGTGAACTAGAGTGTCAACATCTTTACACCCCCAGTATCTATATGAAATCTCTTGTTTATTCCTGGTATTTTTAAAGCATCTATAGAGACCATTTATGCATGGTTTCTAATATATATTCCCCTTGGGATTGTATGGTGGTATCCAACAGATTTTGTGCCATTGAGACTTAATAATATCCATATCTAATTCAAATTCCTATTGTAGCTGGACCTCATCTGTAGTTAGACCTCACCAATCTATTCTGTAAAATTGGTATGTCTGTTCTTTTGCTTTAATCTTATTATCATCACAAAAGGTTTATTGATTGGAAATCTTGGTGCATGTGTGGATTTACATGCATGCAAACACACACACAGAGTGAGAAGAATCTGGTAACAAGTACATTATCACTTTGTATAAAATACACATTATTTTAAATTCCTTCATTTGGTTAAATATCAAGCACATATACATATGTCTATAGATAAACGGGTGTAGTAATTAATAATTTACAATATGTAATATGGATGCAGAGAGAAAAAACTGCAGATTTTGGTAAAGTTTTGTACAGTTTTAGTACCAGTGAGACAAGATGCATAATTTGATGTATATTCTAATAGGATTTGGCAGCAATAGAGTCTGTATCCGTATAAATTATAGGCCACAGCTTGTGAATCGCAATACTATTAGTTGTCAGTTGCATTGGGTAAAATGCTTGTTATATACCTGTTTCACTATTCATTTGAATTGCTTCTCTCAATTTCCTCAAGAACTGTTACCAGCTATTTGCTGTTGTCAAGTCCCATTTACTTCACATCTGTTCTTGCCATTACTGAATGTTCCTCCTTTGGGTTTCCTTCCCAACTCTCCTCCTGCCCCTGACACAATAATTTTCATTCTGATGATGACACTGCTCATAAATGTGCCATCTACTATTTCACGAACTTTGTGAGTATTGGCCCAAAAGGCCATTTCAAGAATCTGCATTCAGCTAACGCTTTCCAAAGACTTTAAAGATGCACAGACACTACAATGTAACAGCAATTCAAAGTCGAAGGCTTTCATGGCCGGCATCCATAGTTTTTGTGGGTTTTTCGGCTATGTGGCCATGTTCTATCAGAGTTTCTTCCTGAGCACTAATCAAACAGACATTAATCCTCTTGTGCAGACCCTCACACCCTGAGGACTGCCATCATCAACAAACAATATACATGCAAATCACTTCGGCCTTTCCAGGTCACACAATATATATAGCCAAGTCCTTTCCAGGCAAACATTCTCTGAAGATGCCAGCCACAGATGCTGGTGAAACGTCAGGAAGAAACTCTGATAGAACATGGCCACATAGCCTGAAAAGCCCACAAAAAACTAACAGCAATTCCTGATGCTTTTATGGTTCAAAGGAACTCATTGTCTCCTAAGCATAAGTGTGATTTTTTAATAATAATAATAATAATAATCAACTCTATTTTGTGTGTGTGGTCAACATTTTCAGAATCATCAAGTCTCCCTTTTGACAATTTGCAGTTATTGCTTCAATGTTATATTATTTTAAGCCATTTCTTTATCTAAAGTACATTTATGTGTTTCCATTTTGTGCAAAACCACTCTGAGGCAGCTTCCAGTAAACCATAATGAATACAAATGAAAAGATAGAAAAGTAAATGTACATGTAAAAGTAACACTGCAATAGATGAAAATAACCCAAGCACTGAGGTGAGAGGAAGCAATCTCAGTTTAGAAGCTCAGAAGGCCCCCCCTTTTTTTTTCTGAAGTAAAACAACTTTAATTGCTTGCTGGGTAAACTAGAAGTAAAGAAGCAGCACATACTTCTCACAAGGGAGGACATCAAAGCTTCAGAGTCACCATGAATAGTGTTCTGAAACATATTGCCCTGCTGCCCTCACCCTACCCACATGCAATGTATTCCTTCCTTTTAAAGGAAATCTTAAACAATGGATAGATTTGTACAGGAGAATGGCACTCCTCAATGACCCTCTGCACTTTAGAGATGATGAACAAGACTTTGAACAAGCTGTAGAGTCAACACAGCTGCTTCAAGACGGGCATCAAATGTTCCGTATGGCCCACACTAGTGAAGAGACTTCCAAGAATTCTTCAAGGTGAGAGCCATGTAAAGTATTAGAACATTAACCTGTTGAAGAAACATTGCCCTCATTCCAAATCACTTTCACTTCTTTCCTTGTAACAAAATATGATTAGTTATGTACACTTGTAACATGATTATAGAAGCCTGAAGCTGCTATTATTGTAATGGATCCATCTCATGGAATCCTGGGGTTTATTGTTTTGTGAGATATTCAGAATTCACTGCCAGAGAGCTCTAGTGCTATAGTTTAGATGGGTGTAGTACAGAATTTTCTATATATCACCAAACAACAAATCCCAGGATTACTACTTTTAACTGTGCAGTGTGAGTAGAATCATAGAGTTGGAAGAGACCACAAGGATTATCCAGCCCAACCCCCATGCAAGAATCCATAATCAAAGCACCCGTGACAGAGGACCATTCAGCTTCTGTTTAAAAAGCTCCAAAGAAGGAGACTCCACTACACTCTGAGGGAGTGTGTTCCACTGTCAAACAGCTCTTACTGTCAGAAAGGTCTTCCTAATGCTGAGGTGGAATCTCTTTTCCTATAGTTTCAATCCACTGCTTCATGTGCTGTTCTCTGGAGCAGCAAAAAACAAGCTTACTCCCTTCCCAATATGACATCCCTTCAAATATTTAAACAGGGCTGTCATATCACCTCTTAACCATCTCTTCCCTAGGCTAAATGTACCCAGTTCCCTAAGACACTCCTCATAGGGCATGGTTTCCAGACGTTTCATCATTTTGATTGCCTTCTCTGGACATGTTCCAGCTTGTCCACATCCCTCTTGCATTGTGGTATCCAGAACTGGACACAATATTCCAGGTGATATCTGACCATCGCAGAGGAGAGTGGTACTATTATTTTCTTTTATCCAGACACTACTCCCCTATTGATATAGCCTTGAATTTCATTGGCTTTCTTAGCTGCCACATCACATTGCGGATAATATTCAGCCTGTGGTTCACTTAGATTCTTATATTCTTTTCACATGAACTGTTGTCAGTGTACCCTATGTATCTCTAGGAGGGAGATAGGGGATGTACACACAGGCTGCGAAACACTGCCCTCTTCATCTGTATGCTGCTGTACAGCTGCGCAGCTGTGGCGCCCACTGTGTGGACGGGTGTGCATACGTGCAGCACTAGTAAGGCTGGGCATGTCTGGATGCCCAGCTCTATCTAGCCCTAATTTTGGCCCCAGGGCGCCACAAAGCACCCATCTGTACTGGCCCTAAGAAAAGATCCATTGCCATGTACAGGGCCCCATTGTTCGACATTGCCTCATACAGTATAACACAAACCTTAAAAAACAAAGTCCCAGAATCTTTTGCAGAGGTGGTTGCAAACAATTTGGTGTCAAGTAAGTCCACCACCACCACCTTCAATTCAAGAAAGCTTTAAAAAAAACAAAGCAGCAAAACCCTACCTTTCTACCTCTTTCTTTCAACACAGATCTCATGGGCTGTCTGACATTATTTGTTTCATGCAGTAGGAAAGCATAAAACAAATATTGTGAGAGTGCCCTCCCAAGCTTCTGACATTAGACAAGAAATGCTGGCTGTGTTGTTGGATCCATTATCAAGCCTAAAGACCCAGAACAAAGACAAGGGAGCTTTTGCCATTTGGTAGGAAACCAGTTCCCTTTCTGTGCTGTGCTGATTTCGCTTTCCTTTCCAAACAGATCAATTGACATCCAGCTATTTGCTTTCCATATGCCTCTGATTTTAATTATAATCAGAAGTGTCAGGGTGGTATCTTAAATCACAGGAGGTTGTCAGTGTCTGCTGGCACAGGCATGGAAATTTTCAGTGTTAATCTTTTCCCTGGCTTCAGATTTATATTAATGGCCATCACCTCTCAGGCTGCCTTTAGAGGAAGTGGTAGGCACCATGACTGAAAGAGAAATAAACTATATATTGCCTCCAGCAGTGAACAGTTGGTGTTTTAACTGCCTGAATGCAAACTTAAGATGTATAGTTCTAGCTTTCTGTGACAAGGATTTTTTTTAATGACTCCAGTTCGAACAGCATGCTGCTTGTCCAACTTAAACCATAAGAACTGACATGAAGAGATTACTGTAAGGCTAACGGTGTTAGTTGGAAGTTGTCATTACAGGCAAGAGTGCCAAAGAAAGAAAAAAGAAAAAAAAAAGCCTGTTGATGTTCACAGTAACATAGTGCATGTATTCTCTCAAAAGGACAAACAATGACATATAAGGGGTGCGTTCCCACTATGATTTAAAGTGAATCGCTGATGGGTGTATATTACTGTCATTCCGGTTTCGATCCTACTTTGATCAATGTTTGTTGTGATAACGCAAGGCAAACACAAAACAACTGTTTTTCCAGAAACTAATTTCCTAGCGGTTCTTTTGAAAAGAATCTATTCCGAAGCGTGTTCAACAAGTGAGAACAAAGGATCTGAATTGCATCATACTGGAAGGGAGGGACTAATGGCAGAGGGGTGTTTATCATCCCTCCTCAGTTTTTGGTAGCTCCACCATTTCCCCCCTCTCAGCGCTGCCTTTCTGCTTGTGGCGTGACCTATGGGTGCATATTTTTTAAGAAATAAGATAAAAATAAATTTGATTCATTCATTTTGCAACTACTTACAATCAATGAGGCAAGTAGTTGCAAAACCAATGAATTGAATCGTCTATCATTCCAACCTTCTGTCTAGGAGGAATTCCAAAATGTCCTCCTTTCTGAGTATGACTAGGAAGCATGAATTTATATAGTGTTTTTAGCGTATGTGATGTCCCCCATTTTTTGCTGGCAGGTCCTCCATTTGAGTGGAAGATTTGGCTGGGAAAAGAAACCCACTCTTCTCTCTCTCTCTCTTTCTGTCATCTCTCCTTTCTCTTTCTGCCCCCTCCCTCCCTTGGTTGCTTCCCAGTGGCCCAAATCCCTTGCCATTGTGCTCCCAGTGACTTCATGAGATGCCATCCTTAAATGTGAGCCCAAAAGGCTCCGGCACTAAAAGCATTCATATATAAATGTCAATCTGTGCTTTTTAGTCCTGCTCCAAATGGAGGACCCTTTGTAATTCCTCCTGGACAGAAGGTGCAAATGGACAACGTGCCCTGGGAAAGGAGCATGATCTCTGGTCATCCTGACCTGGAGTCATTTCCCCATTTAAATGATGGTTGTGAGAGTGAGGGAACTCACTGATAGATGTGTGGAGAGGATGGAGCCCCAAACCTTTTAACTTGGGTCCAACCCCGTAACCAGGATCACCCAATGTACTCACCGCTAAGGAGGACAAGGCTTCCCCTTCTCTGGATATGCCTCACTCTTCCTCTTGTTGAGAGCAGTTGGGCAGCAGCAGCAACAGTGAGATAAAGGTGGAGGAGGAAGAGAAGGGCCTCTGTTGCTGCTGGACCTGGTCCAGCTGCCCACCAAGGAGGAGAAGAGGAGCAGCACTGCCCTTTTGGAGGCATCCATGAGCACAGCGGAGACCTCCTCTTTCCCACCGATGATGCAATTTGATTGATAGCAGTGCAAATCAAGTGGGAACAACAGTCGTGTCAAAGTAGACATGAATTCATGGAATAATGAAATAATACGCTTCCATAGTGGGAACTATGTATTGACCTGAATCGATTCAGATACCTGGTGTCAATGTGAAGCCCAAAGCAATTTAAATGCAAGTGGGAATTGTTAAAGTATATTTCTATTTGTATTGAAAATGTTCAGATGTGGCAATAGTTGTTACAGTTTAAAATGGTTCCTGTTTAACGCCAGGAAGTCTAGGCCTGTAAGAACCAGTGTTCAAGGACTAATGGCCGAGACAAAATATAAACATGACAGGTTGTTGTTATACTCTTGTGTTGCATGGTAACTTCGTGGGAAAGAGGTGTGTCCACTTGGTGGGAATGGATATTCTTTTGTGAGAACAAAGATTGATGTCATGTTCAGGGTTTTTTTCTTCTAGCATGGACTCTGAAAGAAAAAGATGCATAGTAGCTGTAGCTGTGAATGTGTAAATAGCAACTAAGACAAATAAAAAACCCTCATTGAGTGAAATCTGTGTTGAAGTTACTTTGTTCCTGAGTGCCAGAGGAGATTGCATCTGATCCAGTTGGTACCAGTTCAGAACCACTGAGCAAGAGACATCACCAATAACAAAGAGTTTTTTCTAACAGGAATGGCCCCAAGATATTTTAGCCCTGGTTTGTTCACTCCTTTAATGTCTTAAATCACAGGGGCTCCTCTGCGTCCACTGGCACAGATGTAGAAATTTACCAGCCTAATGGGACAGTGATAAAACATACAAAATTTGGCAACCTCTTCCCCTTCCAAGGGTTATAAAGTGTTTTCTTTCAATAACATTCAATAAAGGAAAGAAAATACTGGGAATAGGATTGTATTGTAAGAGCACAAAGAAAAAAAGTGCTCCTTTTCCTCGTTGATGGAGAAAGGTGAAATTTTATTATCAAGTGCCTCTTGCCCAACAGAAAAGTGGAAAACACATTACAGATTGTTGTTCTTGTGTGACTTCAAGTTGTTTCCAATTTATGGTGACTCTCACAAGGTTTTCTTGGCAAGATTCATTTAGCAGAGGTTTGGGGCTGAGAGGGTGTGACTTACCCAAGGTCACCCAGTGCATTTTCCATGAATGAGTGGGGACTTGAACCCTGGTCTCCAAAGCCGTAGCTCACAGCACTACACCACGCTGAATACATTCAAACAAGGTAGACATGTCCCTGAGTTTGCAAGGCCTAAGTAAGGGCAGTTGATGACCATGGCTCTTAGAGGTCTCTCATTCATAGGGTCTTCATAAGATGGAATTGACTTGACCGCAAATAACAACAATAAAATATAAAGGAAATGGAAAGACCTGTGTAAATACAATTTTAGGGATATGAAGCAGGGTTAACCATACAACTGCAGAAAAGGGCAAAATCCAGGCAAATTTTAACACTATTACAGACCCAATGGGCTGATTTTATGAGTGGTGCTTGGTTTTTAACACTGGTTTCTTTTGATCTAAGTACAGCCCTCTGTGACTCTTTTTCTCAGATAAAGGTAGCAGAGAGGAAAAATGGTAAGGGTATAACCATCACTTTTCCTGTCTTTCTGTGTGCAGATTTCCTTCAAGAGGTTTTTTCTCAGTAGGAAACTGAGAGGTTAACTCCTAGGACATCTATAAACATTTAATAGTATCTGTATATAATGATTAGATTAGATTTGATTGTGCGTTAAATAAACAATGTGGTAATGGAGCACAGGACGGTAGTGGCATGTTTGAAGAACAAGGGTCACATATACTTGACATTTAATTATAGTTACAGTTTTCTACATTCTGGTCTAATATGAAGAAGCGTGTGTATCCAAAAAAGGAAATTGCTTATGTTTATGGAAATATAGGAGATTATCACACAGGACAACTCATGTGCAGAAACTAGATTTAAAGTGAAAACAACCCGCTTTTGCGGGTTGTTTTTCACATGACTTTCAGGGTTAACCCAAACAAAAAGTAGAAGAGATCTGCAAATGCAGGCTGTTTTTCAGACATTTGTGTGAAAGAGAAATAATGTGAAAATAATCTGAACAGAAAGCCGACAAAACCCACTGCTTTTTTACTTTCAGGAACTTCTGAAAGTAGAAAGGAGTCGGTTTTGATGACTTTCTGTTCAGATTATTTTTACATTATTTCTCTTTCTGCCAACGTGTCTGGAAAACAACCCACATTTGCAGGCATTTAGCAGATTTTAAAATCCTGTTTCTGTATGGGATTTGCCTCCTTGTGATAAACTCCATAGACTAAAGCTGTAGATATTAGATTTATTTATTTCTTTAGAGAGAAAGCAGAGAATTGGTGTCCACTAATACAGCTGTAGGTCTAACCCCAGAACAGTCACTATTTCTGACTCCTCTTCTGTATGTGGGATGGAGGAGAGAGTGTCATGTTGGCCTTGCCTCCAGCAGCAATATGCTTAGGGTGGTCCTGGTTGTTGCCAAATCAATGTTGGAGTTCTAGAGAGACTTTCAAGAGGAATTTCATGAGCAATGAGTGGGAAGGCAATTCTCAGTTTGTCGGGGCAGGCAAATATTCAACATACCACATTAGTGAAAGCCTGTTAAGTACCATATACCATCTGCAACACACATCTAGACAGATGTGCAAGTGATGCTACTGTGTTAGATTGCAGAATTCATTCATTCATCATCCAGTTGCAAATATGTTATGGCATAATATCATGTGACTAAAATGAAGAACACATTAAACTGGAGACAGATGGTGCCATCACATCTACTAGTAATATTGTGTGTGGTAAATACAATTTCTAATAGTTATTTTAAAAGAAACCCTGCCCCTATTGAAAAAGCATATATAGGATGAATATTAGCCCAAATATTTCACTATTTAGCTATACCATCATTTCTTTGTTTTCAAATGCATCCCAGACATGCATAAAGGTTGAGTCTACCTTATTCAAAATGCTTGGGACTTAAAGTATTTTGGATTTCTGATTTATTTATTTATTTGGATTTTACAATCCTGTATTTGCATATATGTACATAGTGAGATATCCTGCAGATGGGACCCAAGGAAAACACAAAATTCATTTGTGTTTCATATATATCTTGTGTTTCATATGCACATAGCTTGAAGGTAATCTTATGCAATATTTTTAAATAATGTTATGCCAGAAACAAAATTTGTATACAGTGACCCATCAGAAAAGAAGGGTGGCACTGTCTGAGCCACCAATAAAAATGTTTTAGTTTTTGGAATATTTCAGGTTTTGTACTTCCAGATAAGGGAGACTCAGTCTGCATTACATTTTAAAAGAAATGCATGCTTTATTTAAGCAGCCACAGAATTATATTTTTCTCCTTAAAACAAATTGGTGAATTTTAATTGGGGGGGGGACCATTTCTATGCATTTCAAAGGAAGTTAAAAAAAACTTTTGGGGATTGAGAGATTACACATTTTTAAATTGCTGCCAAGTTTTATGTAGTACCAAATTCTCTGCTGAAAACTATTGCATTGTTGAAAAAACCTGAACACATATTGATGAAAAATATTAGTCAAATATCTCAGGGGTCCAAAACACACTGCAGAAATAATCCAGTTTGAGACTGCTTTAATTGCTCTGCCTCAGTGCTAGGGAATCCTGGGAATTGTAGTTTGTTTTGGTATCAGAGCTCTCTGACAAGGAAGACTAAATGTCTCACAGAACTACAGTTTCCAGATTTCCCTAGCACTGAGCAAGGGCAGCTAAAGCCTTCTCAGACTGGATTATTTCTGCGATATGCTTTGGACCATAGATTCAAAACCCCTTCAAGGCAGAATGTTTTGCCTGCCTGAATTGTAAGGGTTTATTGTTTCCTTGCCCAACAACAATAAAGACTACAATAAGGACTTGCCTTGGAAACAAGACCAAACATTTATTAGCTTCCAGAATTACACTTGCTAATATTTCCAGCCTCGGTGCTTAACTAACCTTTCCTGTACCTTCTTCTAGTGAGTACAGTCTTCTCTATAGCAACTATAGAGAAGCAGCAGCTATTCCTCTGACAAAGGAGGGCACCTAATCGTCTCTGGCAATCAAAGGATTTTGTAAATGTCACTGCACTTTGTCGCTGCTACAACAGTGTTGAATTCGCTTGAGCGCTAAAATTCTTTTGCCTGACCTCCAATGTACAGATACACAAAGACTATTGGAAACTGAATGCTGCCATTGCCCCTGTCTTAACCCCACATGTTTGTTTAAAACGTAGCCACTGCAACAGGTACATCATCATTAAAGAAAAGAAAAAAGCTATTTGGCAACTTGCACCACACATGAAGTGGGTCAATTAAGTGTGGATTTGCTAGCAAGGCTGAGTGGAACTACTTAAGAACAGTTTTCATAGGGTGGATACAAGGGATACAAATCCTTATCTGGGTTTTATCTTTGTGCGGTCAATGAGACAAGGAGAGAAATTTTCTTCCTGCCAATTTTTGCAGATAGGTCTCAAAGTTTTGAAACTGTTACCTCCTGCCATTTCTCTAAACATTCCTACTTTGTAACTGTAATATCCGTAACCTTGTTGTATATATAGCTAGGGATGTGATATGTTGCATTATTTTTTTCCTACAACGCTGATTTTTTAAAATTTAATCAGTTTTCTCTTCACTGTCAGAAGTCTTTGACAACTATGCAGTTTTTCAAGAGCTTTTTTTTGGGGGGGGGGGGGTGTCCCTCCTGGCTAGTGTTGGGACAAACCAATTTTTTTCTTCTCTCCCATTGAGAACTAGATGCGATTTTCTAAAAAAATATTATTTTCAAAAGTCCCACTTTCAAAAGGTTATTTTGTCTCTCCTTCTCAAGAAATATTTTTCACAGATTTCTCGAATAGCAATAAAAGACAAGGCGAACATTTATGCTAATGACTTGGCATTTCAAACTCAAGTAGCATGCCAAAAGGAAGTTTGGCAGAAGTTTAAAGAACATTCCTCTGTTGGAAAAAACAGGGTTATCTTGGCATAAAGAGTAGTTCAAATCCTGGCCATCGAATTTTCAGCTGATTCTTACTAGTTGATCGAGAAGTGCTAATAATTTCTTCTCTTGAAAAAGCTTTCAAAATCTTCGAATAATAGATATTTCTTGGGTTTATCCAATTTTGACAAATATTCTTTACATCACTATTCCTGGCCTACCACTTACCAGGAGGCTATGGTCTTCCAGGGACCCTCTCTGATTCCTACTCCACACTTTCCTGCCTGATATACAACTTCAGAAAGGTTAGGGAAACCAAAGGGGGCTTGTGATCGGCCTTCCAGGATCCTTTCTTGTCTCCCCCACCCATCCCCATTCAAAATCAGGATAGCAAGAAGAAGGGAGACTAGACCCCCAGTGTTCTTTATCTGGTTCACAATGTTACAGTCATCATTGTCATGTGCAGATATATCAGCAACAGCCTATCATTATGATCTTCCTTGCTGACATTCTGCCACCATCCTCCTGGCTTTTGGGGACAGGAAATAGGTGAGCTGGGTGGCAATAGTCCTTGTGTCTATTCAAGGATTGGTGGGAGGAATGAGAAAGATGCTTGAGAAGGATTCACCTTGTCAATGTTTTGGAACACTTTCTCTCTCTCTTTCTCTCCCACTTGTAGGAGAATACCCCTTTCACACTTCCCAAGAGTGCCAATGAACTGAATGCATCTTGTCTCCGAAATCTCTACATTTGTAAGGCAAATAGTGCATTCCAGAAAAGAACATATGAATAAAGTAAGGCATATATTTGGAAAATGAACACAGGGGCAAACATGTGCAAAATGTGCACATGTGTGCAAAAAACAAAAAAACAAAACAAAATCTGTCTGCACATTCAGAAATCCATCATGCACATGAATCATGCACATAAATCTGCTCTGGGTCCCAGAACAAACTCCAACTCCCAGAATTCCATAGCCTTGAGCCAGGGCAGTTAAAGCGGTGCCAAATCGGGTTATTTCTCCGGTGTGGATGCAGCCTCATGTCAAAGGGGAAGCCTTTACCTTTTACCTTTTTATTTGTTACATTAAAAGTTCAATGATGGTTTGCATTTTTTTAAGAAAAAGAAAAAGTAATGTTATTAAACAAGCAAACAAACAAAAAATAAGATAATTCCAAGTTCTGGACTGGTATCTCTTCATTGTTTCATACAACACTCAATTTCTGATGGGCCATTAATCCCAATGCAAATACAACCTTAAGCATGTTTGATACACTTCTAAAGTTGCTATCAAGGTTTCACTGAAAGCATAACTTAACATCCTTTGTAGTCCAAACAACACATTACTTTCATAAATTGCTTTACTAAGAAGTGTTCCACCTTACTTAGAAGGGATTGTCTTCAGTAATTCACATGTTCTTTTTGAGGCTTACTTTCTTGGGTGCTAAGGTACCAAGGACAATTAAATACATGTTTAACTGTAACTAGCATTCATTACTTTTGTCCCCCCAAAATAACTACAATCTATTATTTAAATTTCCTGCATGAAGATAAAAATCCTGTCCATTTAAGCTGACTTTTGTTTCTCATATTTTTAGCAAGCCTTTTTCTGACATAAGGATTTAAAGTGGGTTCAAGTAGTGTGCAGCTGTTGTGTTGACCTCCTGCACTGAGGTGAAGCAATGCATTTTTCTTATTATATGTTTTGTTCAGTCAGGGGACGGTGAAATACTGCAACAAATTCTGTGTATATTTCAAGGTATTTGAAAGCAGAAAACACTATAAATCTCATGAGTACAGTCTGTTCTTATAAGCTTAGTAGATCTGTTATTATTTCTCTTTTCTTTTTGTTCTGCATGCATGTTTGTAGAATAAAGCATTAGTCAGAAACATGACAATACAATCGCAGCAGAATGACAGTTCTGTGCAAAAGGAGGTATGAATATCATATCTTTAGCAAAGAGATGAAAGTGTGTGCAGATCTCTGTGGGTAGTTTATAGCACCAACCCATTACACCTTGATCAAAATGAATGGGCTATTAAACCAGTGGTGCTTTTGAAATTAATATTTAAAAGCTACATAACAAGCAACAGTTCATCCACTGACTCTGAGTGTACCTAGGGATTAGTGGGAATTTGTTATGGTTTGTTTTTCAGTAAGAACATAGCAATTTTTCCATCAGTTGAATTGTAATGAAATTAATAAAATCTTTTAAAAAAGAATTGTAGGAACTGCAGATGTTTTAATAATAATAATAATAATAATTTATTTATATCCCGCCTCTCCAGAAGGAAAGGATTTAAAAAAAAGAAAAGAATGGAAAGCAGAGTTGGACTAGAAAAATCCATCCAAAGTGTTTATAGACATTACAAATTTTTAAACATCTTAGGAAAGGTGCAATTTTCTAAATAAAGTTTTTAGACTATACATTTTTAGTTTATACGACTTTAGTCTTCCTGGCCTACCTTTCCTAATCAATGATAGTTTTAAACCACATAGATTGAAAATTGCAAACAGGCTTCATATTTCCCTGTATACAGAAAAGTAGATGTTCAAAAGGAGGCTTCAAAGGTAACATGGATACAGACTGAAAAGCTTTAAAAGTAACAAACAACACTTACTATCAAATTCAGCTGTTATACCATGCGGAATCAATGATTCAAATCGGCACCCTTGTGCATGCTCAGTGGGGGTCTGAATGCATCGTGAACCTTTGCACTTCTGGGATGAAGAAGGGGGCCACTTCCTAGTTCCACTTGAATGCTAGCCTCACATGAACGACAGCTTCATGTTTCCTCTTCCCTTCTATTTTATTCCCCTTGAAACTTCCAAATGTGCCCTTCTTGCCAGCCTCCAGAATCCTCCCAGCATCATCCAAACGTACCCTCCTTGACAGTTCTCCATTCCTCCCTGAAACATCCAGCACTCTTTCTATGGGCTTTGGAGTCCGTTTTTTCATCCTAACCAGCAGACTTTTCTATGGGCTTTGGAGTCCGTTTCTGCATTCAAACCAGCATCCGCTGCCCACCCTCAGCTCTATCCACGTTAAAACATAAATACATTAATTACTCAGTAGCTCTCTGCCCTTTCCCCAGCAGCATTTCCCCCTTGGCAGCAATGGAAGCAGATGGAGAACCGGAAGCAAATGGAGCAAAATTGTAGCCCCACATCATGGGAAATGTGGGACCTTGCAGGTTTGGAGGAGGGGGGTGTACCAGGACTGGAAGCAAAGTTGCATTCCACACCAGACCAATTCAGATTGAAATTGAAGCGAGCTTGGAAACAATTTTTGTGAATTGCAACGCAGAGGAGAAAGGGGCCAAGCAGCCCCTTTCTCCTCCTCCCCGCCGTCGCCAGGTGTCCTTGGGACTTAAAGCCCCAAGGACACCCCTTTCCAGGCCATGGGGAAGCGGCCTTTTGCTGCTTCCCCGTGGCCTGGAAAGCGGCAGATTGGGGCCTTGGAGGCTGCCGTTCTGGCAGCTGAGGCCCCGATACAGGGGGGGGGGGGCGGGTGCAGGCCACCCCAAACAGGCGGTCTGTAACCCGCCTCAGTTTTCTTTGTAAAAGCTTTTTGATCTTTTCAAGTAAAACCTATTCCCAACTAGTTGTGGTACTCAGTGTTGCTCATTCAACTTCAGCTACTCTGGAGGTTGGGTTTATTCCTTTAGGTGTTCAAATGTTCTTCCTATTGCTCATTACTCCCCATTGCCCTTGAGAGAGCATGGTTCTCCCAGACTGTCAGTAAACACATTTCTCTGTGGGAATGAAAAACCCAGGACAGCAATAGTGGAGAGTGATTGCCTTAAGCATCAACAGGCTGAAGACAGCATTTTTTGAATAGCTTCATGGGGAATTAGCACATTTTCATCTCTAAAGATAAAAATCTTAGATTACCTTGCATGTCATTCTATGCTGCTACTTCATGGAAGCTATAACATACACACATACACACACACACACACACACACACACACACCAGTTGTGTGTGCGGGGAATGCAGCTCAACTAATTGCTGAGAATAACTAATGCCTGTGTTCCACATATCTGCTCACTTATACATTCAGAAATACTTTTCAGTGTGATATCTCTGAATGTGTAGGTTGGCTCCCATGCATGCATAACAGTTGGAGGATTATAGAAGCTTAGGTTCATTTCATTGGCTAAACATTCAAATGCTACTTACACCCTGTCTTGTAACAAAGTGTGTTGTGATATTATAAATATATTCTTCCTTTTTTTTTTGTCTTCGTTGTTGTATGAGGAGGAACTCATTCCAATCCACCATATGTGCCATTCACATCCTGTGCCATTCACAGCTGTGTGATGGCTGGAATTGAGCAGGGCAATTTTTTCTACCCCTACATGTCCCAAACCTGTCAAATTTCTGTCTGCCAGCTGACAGAGGAAGATCAGCTTTTGATTCTTGCAAAAGTAGGGGAACATCTAGGAAACTCTTGGACTAGAAACATCTAGGAGACTCTTGGTCCTACAAATAAAATTGGCATTCCAGTAAATACAAATGGGATAAGATAGTAAGGATCTACAATCCTGAATGAGATAACTAAAGCTGTTCCACTTAGCTATAAGACTTTATTCAGTTTGATCTAAGAGATTCTTGGACTAGAAGACTCTTGGAATCCCTTCCATTATTATTATTATTATTATTATTATTATTATTATTATTATTATTATTATTATTA
>NC_056522.1:149007221-149062032 GCF_019175285.1 Sceloporus undulatus | reverse complement strand
ACCTTTATTTAAGAAGCACTGTAAATTTACACAGCGCTGTACATACAATCTTTTTAGTTAGACGGTTCCCTGCCCTCGGGCTTACAATCTAAGAAGACATGACACAGAAGGAGAAGGGAGTGGTGGAGGGAAAGGGTAAGAGGTCCAGCAGTTCCTCTCTACCTCCAAGGCCTGGACCAAGGCAGATGGACTGGAGGGAGGGCTTGGCTTCATAATGGATGGTTAATCTTCTTCCAGGGAAAATACATACTCTCAAGTAGGATAATACATATCCTACTTCCAGTGCTATGACTTATTGATTCTGAGAGTCCATCCAGAAAAGGTAGCAATTCCATCACTCTGAGTCCTGAATGCAGAAAATTATGTAAATACCTTTTCCGCCCTTCTTCCCATGCAATTAAAACCAACAAGGTTAATGTTTTCCTCAGAACTTCTGCTTTGCTGAAGTAATTAATCATTCACATTGTTGTTGCTTCAAGCCTGCCTGAGGCACCTTGTCTCTTTCTGGGCTATTCTTTGAGCCCCAAAGTCTCACTCCAGTGCAGAATACACAATGGTGTTCGGCAGCTTTTGTCTTCAAATGGGGAAGAGGTCTTTTATCCATTCTGGACTGTCTTTCCTTTCCTTTATCAATCAGCGGATTTTAACATGTATCCATCCTTTGATGTTTCTTGTTCTATTTGAGGGTGATAAATATTTTAATGTCAGTTATCCCCCCTCTTTATGCTGCAATTCCTTGGTGCAATGTCTAAAATTCTAGATTTGTGCTCCGTTGGAATTTGCTTACAGAGGCTTCCAGGATGTTGCCAGCTGTTTCTGTGAAATTACCTGATTTCCTAGGTGACAAAGTGTTCTGGTTTATTCTGTGTGTCAAAGCATAGTATTTTACAAGCTAGGTTTCTGTGTGAGGAACAAATGCTGGAAGTGTGTGTAATTTTGTAGTATTTGATCATTTGCAAGCACTTTGAACAGGCACAAATCACATTTTTTTTAATGACCTGTTGTTCCAGAGTGATATTAATCCCTTCATCAGCAACAGAAAACCTTCCAAGAATGTGTCTAAGAGTTTATTTCTCTTTGCTATTCAAATGAAAGATGTTTACAACAGTCTTTGCATCACCTGCAGCTTCAAGTAGATATGATATTATATTGTATAGCAGTGGCCTGACTGTTGGGCTCCAGAAGAAAAGGGTTCAAATCCCCATTTAACCATGGAAACCCACTGGGTGACTCTGAGCAAGTTACAAATGACTTGAAGGCACACAACAACAACCACAACAACAACAACAACAACAACAACAACATTAAACTTTCAAAGCCTTTTTTTAGACCAACCTAATTAACTAATATATGAATAAGATTTATCATCTCAGAAGGAAGTAAGATTCCAAACTTCATTGAGAGTTAGAGTAACCAGGACAGGGCCTAGAGACTTCAGGGCCCAATTTTGAGACCTAGGCTTTATCCACACTGCAGAAATTATCCAGTTTGACACTACTTTAAATGCCATGGCTGAAAGCTATGGAATTCTGGGAATTGTAGTTTGTTGTGGCACCACAGCTGTCTCAGAGAAGAAGCTAAAAGTCTCACAAAACTTAAATTCCTATGGCAGTTAAAGTGATATTAAACTCAGTTATTTCTGTGGTGCAGATGGAGCCCTAAATATAAACTCTTGACTATGTCAGCAGGGGGAAGTTTCTGGTGATGTCAAAAAGGGTGGTCCTGGAGATGACATATGCATCATTTACAGTATACCATCCATTCTTTAAAAAAACTCAAGTCTAACAAAGGAAAATATATGTGCCTACACACATTTTTCAAGGCCTTGAGGCATCCAAAAAGAAACTTTCATTGCTTCTTTCTTTTTTTCCTTTCCCCTTGCTTGAGGAAGGGGGATGCTGGTACAGAAAGAGATGGCTAGGGAAACAGGGTGTAAACAGTCATCCCTTCGTATCCATGGGAGATCTGTTCTAGACTCCCTACCCCAAACTCCATGGTTAAGAAAAAAATGATGGACCTCAAGCCCTGTTGTTCTCTATAATGGTGCCACATGTGCACGGTCATGCTGAACTTCCACACCTGAAATCCCACCCCCATTTGAAGCCACATACCATCCTTAAAAAACATGACTTGTCTGTAGGATACCCTATTGTTCACAAAGCATGACTAAATTATGCTGCATGTAACTCCATTTTGCAGTAATCAAATAACATGAGAGTTGCAGTTAAAGAAGCAATAGCATCACCCTTTTGCATTCTAATGGCAACTTTTTGTGGCTTTATTGTTAAGAGGTATATCCTACTAAAGGGGAATATTGCATGAATCAAGTGCTTGTTCATGTTGTGATTTGTGTTACTGACTGAAGGTCTATTGTAAGAGATTAATAAAGTTGCATTTTAATATTCACAGATTGTAGCATTCAGTGGCTTTTAGAACTTAATAATTCTGATTACTTTTAAGAAATAGAAAGCAAATTTTGAACTTTTGTTTTAAATGTTGTTTTCGAAATTGTGACTGTGAAGGCAACCTACTGTTTGGTTAGACTGGGACTATAACAATAACATTACTTTAAAAAAAGGAACTGTACCATTTCTGATTGGTAAAGGAGAGCTTTAACTTTAGAAAACAAAGGAATGTAATCCATAATAATATGAAAATGAAAGCTGGCCAGATTGATCAGTTGTCTGGTACTCCATGGAAAGGAGAGACACAGGAGGGTTTCCCCTGTTTGTAAATCTCATTATTTCTCAGAAGTATTCTCCCTAATAGCTCCAACCATGAGTCATTAAGCAGCCTTAAAGAAAGAATATAAATACATTAATAAAATATGCCACTGCACTGCAAGAATGGCATTCAGCAACAGTTTAAGCTGTTTCGGCTGTCTGCTCTGCTTGGTGTTGCTGAACTAGAGTTAGGAAAATGTGCCAGTTACAATTTTTCTATCTATCTATCATCTATCTATCTTATAGTCATATAGTGATATGATATATATGGTGCAGTTTTTCTATGCCATATATGAGATTTGTGGCCTTCAGTGAATTCTTCAGAAAGAGCTTACATAAACTCCTCTCTGACAAAACCAGACTTACTTCAAGGGTTTCTCCAGTGAGCTTAATATCGTCCAATACTTTGCTCTTCTACTGAAGACATTTCCTCTTATATAGAGGGACTAAGTACTCTCATGGCTCATCATCAGAACTGTCTAGGAGCTTTAGTTCCATCAAGAGATAGATGCAGATTTTCCATTTCAAATCTTGATGCAAAGCTGAGCTGTGGTTAGGACTAGAAGAGACTTCAGTTGCCCAAGAGAGATTTTTATCTCTGAAAGCTGTCAAGCCCCATAAGGATCAGACACAAGCCAAGATTAAAATATGTATATCCCCCACCAAGTGCTTTTCTTTATTTTACTTTTTAAAGTGTACACTTCTATGGTGTATGAGTTAACAAGTCCTGAAACCTTGTTTTTGCTGTGTGTGACAGTTCAAAAGTGAAATGAAAAGCTTACCACTTCTGGTTCCATCCTCTCAAACATTCTTATTAGTGAAAGCATTGATGTAAGAAAATGAAGTGTGTGCCACTGCATCAAGAGAGTGACCCTCAATGAAGCACCCATGAATATTCCAACTAAGGAGAGAAATAAAGGCTTGTCATTTGGGTGAGTATTGTTCTTCCTGTCGTGTTATCACTTATGAATTGTTTTGCTGCACATTCTAGCTCAGGGATGGGGAATATGAGGCCCCCCAAATATTGTTGGACTGGAACTCCCATGGTCTCTGATTGCCTGGAACAGACAGCTGTGCTATTTGGGTGGCAATCCTTCCCTTCTGGTGCCTCTGAGTGAAGGGTTAACAGATGTAATTATTAATGGTTCAGTGTTAAACTATTATTATTATTATTATTATTATTATTATTATTATTATTATGGTTTAAAATCTTAAGTTAAGTCTTGGAGGGTTCTGTGGCAACAAAAGATATTTAAAGGGGGTCCTTGATAAAGATAATGTTAGGAATCACTGGCATAGGTGGTCTGGAGACATCAGAGTTCTGAGCCAAAGTCAGAACCCCTCAACTGGTTCGAAATAATTTTCTGAATGAAGCAATTTCTCCCTCTTCAAAGCTAATAGAAGCTGAAAGAAACTTGACTCAGATGAATCTTTTGAGGGCTGGAGTTTCCAAAAGGCAGACAGTTTAGCATCAATATAATGACTTTTCTGTGTGGCACTCCATCAATGCCTACCACAGTTTGAAGGTGGTTTGAGAGTGGGAACCAAATTTATGTGGCCTCTAAATTGGTCCAAGGAGAAATGGGCTAAATCCAGGTCAAACTGAATCAGTGCATGGCTCTACCTGCATTCAGTAAGAGCCCCCATTATGGCAGCAATGAGGAGCTAGAAGAAATTTTTGTATTAATACTTGTGTACTTCTCTGGAGGTTCAGCTCAGTGACCTTTCACTAGCATGGTGTGGTGATGGAATTAACTTGTAATGTGTTGAGCCAATAAAAGATATCAGTTCTGCAGTTGGCTCTATAAAAGACCTCATCAATTTTATGCCGCAGGGATTACACTGCAAAATATAATAAACTTATTAGACATTTGGTTTTTGGACTAGGTTTGCTAAATGTTTCCACTCCAAACCATCATAATTGCAATTGAACCTCCAGGCAGAGAAAGGCAATAAAAAGGCCCATTTTTTTTATTTTTAAGGTTGCTCATTCCATTTTTTTAATATATAAAGATAGCTTTTAAAAGGGACATTCTGAATTGGCAACATTGGCACTCATATTCTTCACTGCTCATAATGTTTTTCCTTTGAAAAGTCACTTGTAAAGAATGATGCTTCTTGAGCAATTCTATGCAGATGCTGAATTGGGCCAAGTGTATTTGGGGCCATAGAATTTGGTTTTGGTATCATTACACCACAATGTATGTCTAATCAGAGCTTGGGAAAGTTACCTTTTTGGAATACAGTTGGCCAAATTTCACAGCTACTGGTTACGTTGACTAGAGGAGTCAGGAAGATATATTACAAATGGTGGCTGCTGACTTCCATGGCAGTGTGGCAGTTTAATCTGAAGTTTAAAGGAGGAATTCATAGTGCTGAACCTGTTTGGGGGGGGGGGGGTGCATGTAGTCCCAAAACTTTTTCTCCCTTGTGCATTTTTTCATTTGCATGCATTTTAGCCATTCACATTTTAAAATAGCTGTATTTGCATGTGCTTGAGTGTCTTCAAAATACCATGTCATCCTAGCAAGCATGTACATTTCCTTACAGCAAGCTTTAGGGGGCGTGAAAAGGCTACTGTACAAACAGTGATACCTTCATTGGACCAACCAAAATGCACAAAATACATGTTGCAAGCTTTCAAAGCTTCACTGGCGTCTTCATAAGGCAAAGATGTCAAAAACCATACAGGAAAGAAAAAGATATGACAGTGTTAGTCACAAGCCTGCATTTTGTTAGGATGCAGCTATTCTCAGTTCATGTGGTGTGGAGGGATATCCATGTAAGTAGGCCCTTCCTCTTTTTGGCCATGTGGGTACTCCAAGAAATAAAATTTTAAGTTCCATTAAAAGGCCTTGGAGCACTTTCACACTACAGAATTCTAACACTATGGTTCTGCTTTAACTGCCATGTCCTATGAATCCTGGACCCTGTGTTTTGTTTGAGGTGCTATAATATAGTAATGTATTGATATGATATATATGGTACAGTTTTTTCTATCTTATATATGAGGCTTATTGCTTAGAATGATTTCTTCAAAATGAACTCAGATAAATTCCTCTCTGAGCAAACCAGATTTACTTTAAGAGTTTCTTCAGAGAGGTTAATATTGTTTAGTGCTTTGTTCTTCTAGTGAAGACATTCCCTGTTATGTAGAGGGACTGGTCACTCTCAGCTCTCATCATCAAAACTGTCTAGAAACTTCAGTTCCATCAAGAAGGAGAAGCAGGTTTTTTTCATTTCAAATCATGATGCCAAACTGATTTGTGGTTGGAACTGGATGAGACATAATTGCCCAAGGCAGATTTTTATCTCGGAAAGCTGTCAGACCTCATAAAGATCATTCAGAAGTCTCAGCTTTGTGGCTGCAAATGCTAAATTCTTCTCCCTAAAATGAAAATCCCAGGATTCCATAGAATGGACACATAGGAGTTAAAGTGGAATGAAAGTGCTATAGTGAGACCCCCACATTTGATATGGGTTTGGGATGCAGGGTCTCCATGAAAGTGCTGGGAAAACAAATAAAAAACCCCACTATATTTTTAACCTGAGAGAACCCCTCTTTGGGAATCTCTATATTCTCTATGGTCAACACACAGCAGATGTAGACTGTAGAATTGTTTTGAAACATAGTTTTTTGTGGGTTTTGGAACAGATATGAATGTCTGGAGAAGAGTTCTCTCTATGAATCTGTAGGTCCTCCAGCACACCCTCTGGTGAAAGTTGGCCATAGAGTCATGCTGGAGGACCTAGAGATTCTGAGAGATAACATAATATTCAAATCTGCAGAAGTCAAAGTCACAAATGTGGAAGACCAAATGTATAAATCTGTAGAGTGGCCTGGTTTTAGTATTTTCAGCTTCCTGAGAACCATGATTTCCATTTAACACTAGCACTCAAAAGAATGTCTGAGTAGTGATCATTCAATGGCTTTTTAGTACAACAAAATTAGTGCAGGTGATGCATACAAGCAAACAAACGCAGAAAGAACAGGACAAAAATGTGGGACTTTCTGGTCTTTTTCATCAGTGTAGATGAGCCCTATGTTAACTGTTTTCTTGTCCTGGATGGGTTATTGTAGCCCTTCACATTTTGCTGGTGCACCCCCTTTAGCCTAACTAAAAATGGTGGTGGAACTGGCAGTCTAAGAAGACCTGGAGGTCCACAAGTTTCCTATTTCTGTTCCAGATATTTTAAAATGTCAAGTTGTTGAATGTTGTTCCTATTGTCACAAGGATCATTATCCATGGTCACCCTCTGCTTATCTGCCTACTTAACTGAAATCATTTTAAAAGGAAAGTTATGAAGAAAATTGGGGGGGGGGGATCACCCAAAGCTATGCACTTTCAAGTCCCATGGACATCAGTCTGAAGTGTACTGAAAAGCTTAATTTCCCCCCTTTGAAATACAGCTGGAATCTGAAAGTGCTGAACTGTAGTTGGGCTGTGCAATTAGCATCCATCCGTCTGTCCATCTTCCATCTAGAATGTAGAATCTAGAAAGTGACATTGTATTTTGGTTGGAGGGAAAAGACGCAGATATTGGCTGGCAAAATGTTCTTTAGATCCTACTTCTTCCCTTTGTGCCATATGCTAGGGTGATTTCTTTTCTCTTAGTTGTAAAATATTTAAGAAAACATAAGTAACATCTTTCTTAAAATTAGCTATATTCAACATCAGGAATAGTATGTAGATATTTTATAGAGAACATGGTGTATTAGTTTGAACTATGAATCTGTTGACTTGGGTTTGAATCCCCACTTGGCCATAGAAAGCCACTGGTTGACCTTGGACATCACATTCTCTCAGCCTCAGACGGAGGCAAGTACAAACCCACTCTGAACAAATCTTGCCAAGAAAACCCCATGATACATTTGCCTTATGGTCTCTGAACGTTGGAAACAATTTCAAGGCACAAAAAAAATTTTTTTTATAGAAAAAGAAAGACATACACAGAAACAAAATAGATTTCATTATGCTCTTTCAGTTGTTCTGCATAAGGTACCCTCTTTTAATCAAAAATATAAACAGCAAAATAGATAAACAGAATACTTAACACATAATGACAAACTATGGCCTGTTACAGACTGCCAAAATAAAGCTGCTTCGGGTCTTTTGGAGGTATGCTATTTAAATGATGCATGGGTCCTAAGAGTCCAGAGGTTGCGCCAAAACCACACTCCATTCCTTTGCACCGGAGTGCAGCTTTGGTACAGCTTCCGGATTCTTAGGATGCTGAGATAATCTCTTTGCTGAGATTATTGCAAAAGTTATCTCATCATCTTGTTTTTCTTCTGGATCTTAGCAAAACTTCAGACGTGAGGTTATCAAAACCAATTTCTCTCAAGAGGTCCCATCCTGCAAAGAAAGCTGGTAATCATGATCATCTTGATGGCTGAATTATTAATTGTAATATATTTTTTATATAAAGTATAATTTGGAGACTGGTCTCTGCATCCCTCCCCCACCCAATGAGCTTGAAAATAAAAACACAATGATGGGGTATACTGATAGCCATTGTGGTGTAGTGGTTTGAGAAGTGGACTACAACCCTGGGAAATAGGGTTCAAATTCCTATTCAGCCATAGAAACCCATTGGGTGTCCTTTAGCAAGTCACACTCTCTCAGCATCAGAAAAAGGCCATGGCAAACCCTCTCTGAACAAACCTTGTAAAGACAACCTCATGGAAGGTTTGCTTTCTGGTCATCATGAGCTGGAAATGACTTAAAGTCAGACAGTAATAATAACAAAAACAACAGCAACAACAATGAGGGGCACAAATTTAATAATTGTTGCTGTTGTTTTGTTTTTTATACTGCCTATGATTTGCTAACTGAAATAAAGGCATTCATTCAATTAAAGAAAACTTTATGTGGAAGCCTTACCAGATGCAGAGTACTTCACTCCCACACCAACTGCACTGCTTATTAAAGAAGTGAGACCCTCTCTCAATGCCCATTTGGATGACCATTGCTGTCCTGGCCAGCCCATTCTGTATGGCAAGGTTCTCTGGGATAGACACCCATCAAGCCTTGTGGCTCCAAAGGAGGTTTGTGATTTGTGACAGTTTCAATTCTCCCCCTCCCACAAACAGACCAGCCCCTCTGTGACAGGAAAATGTACAGCTTTTCCATGAAAGTTCTGCAGTTTCCCCAGAAAACTGCAGTTTTCAGGACGGTATACACCTCCTCTTAGGAACTCTTGAGAACTTCACAGCCTCTCTGAAAGCTGCAAAACTTTCAATATAGAAAGGACTGCTTTCAGGCAACCATGTGTGTGTGTGTGTGTTGTGCAAGATTGCATTTTTTACACAGTAAACAGCAATATTATGTAACAAAACTACATGTGGCCGTAGCTTCACACAGCCAGTTTCTTTTCCTGCTGTATAAAGTTTGAATGGGGCAACTTTCAAACTGACAAAGACTTCAGCCTTGATATTGAATGATATCGAATGTACCATGCTGTTTGCATAGAGGCACGGCATGCAATTTAGTTTTGCATTCTCTACATTTTTTCCAAGTAGCTAATGAGAAGCAATGGAAGCAGGTGAGGATTCATCTTGGGAAGCTTTGCAGTTTTCTGTGCACAGTAAACACGACTGAGTGTCGATTTTCACAAGTTAACAAGATTGAGTGTCAATAGCTCAGCTGTACAGTTTCACAAACCCTTGTGCAGTTCTCAAAAACTCTGCTGCTTACGTTGTCCTGGGAACAAAAAGCAAGTGTTCACAATTTGCAAGGACTTTTGACATGCTCTCCCCCCCCCCTCCCGCTGCTTTAGTTTCTCAAGAGGTCAAAAATTTCAAATTCAATCCACTGGGTAAGTAACAAGTTTCCCTTACATCCCTACTTTGTCCCATGGGGCTTCATTGCAGAATTGGTCAAAATAAATAGTCCAGCTTTTGTTCAGTGTGGACATGAAATGAGAATAGGCCAAGGATTCTTATCTTCCCTTCAAGCAACCTACTGAACATCCAGGGTAGGCGTGCATGCTGATTTAACACTGAAGAAACTGAAACTAGGGCAGAATTGATATGTATACTCCTCCAGCTTTGCCCAGCCATTGGTTATGTGACAACATTGTTTAGCATCACAGTGTGCCCTGTTTTTTTCTGTAGGGATGCCAACAGCACCATGTCCTGCAATGCTATGAAGGGCAATACAGGGCCAGAGGCAGGATTCTTCTTCAAAACTTAAAATGGAAGGATTTAGATAAAGGTGAAAAGCTAAAGAAACCTTGTAGAGCAATACAAAGTAACACTGAAGTCGTTAATGATGTATATCTATCTTACATTGTTGAGTGCAATTTGTGTGCCTGCTTCCCAAGCATTAATGACTCTTACTAATCCGTATACTCTTTTCTGAATAAAATAGTTACAGAAGGCAATACGATCAGCTTTACACAGCCTACAGCTTAATGCACTTTGGTGTATGCCTCAGAAACACCTATAAAAAAAGGAATCCTCCTCAACTATAATAAATATGCTACCTGAACTGACTGCCAACTAGGAATGTAGGGCCTCTACAGACAGGCCAAAGTAAAGCTGCTTCAGGTCACTTTGGAGACATGCTGTTTAAATGACACATGCATCTTAAGAAGCCAAAAGCTGCACCAAAGCTGCGCTTCAGTCCTTAGGATTGGAATGTGGCTTTGGTGTGGCTTCTGGCCTCTTTGGACACATGCAGCTTAGGAGTTATTCAGCTTCGTTCACAAAGAAAACAGCATTTTCTGCATGAAAAATATGACTTTCTGCACAGAAAATGCTTTTTCCTTTTCAGAAAATGCTGTTTCCTGTGCAAAACCACCACATGTGAATTTTCCACAGGGAAGTCCCCAGTTACATCATTTTATTAATTATTATTTATTTACGTTATTTATGCCCCACCCTTCAGCCCTAAAGGCTCTTAGAGCGGCTTACAATTATTATTATTTTTATGGCTAGGAAATAACTTCTTCTGCACAGAAAATGCTGTTTTCTGTTATTGTTGTTATTATTATTATTATATTAAATTACTCTGTTCTAGAATTCTTTTTATGAAAGGTTATTGCTACTTGAAAAAAATCCTTTCCAACAATTTTTAATTTTTAAAAATATTCTTGCCAGCAATACATACAACTTCTTATTCATGCCAATTGAAGTGAGGATGGATTGATGCATAAAGCCTAAGAAGATCCATGACAGAGGATGTGAGAAATGACCTCAATGCTAGGGTTGACATATGTCCCAGGAAAACGGGAATTTTCTAGACTGGAGGGTCTAAAAAGTGTCCCGGCTGGCTGGGCCTATTTGAAGCAGCAGATACTGGATTTCATCTTTGTTCCAGGCTATATATTTTCTCAGAGACCTCAGTCTCCAGTCTTTGCATTCATCTCCCATCCCCTCCTTTTATTCTTTTCTTCAGGGAAGCAACAATGAAAAGAAAAGTCAAGTGATAATAGCACTATTAAAACTTCAACTACTTTTGGCAAGGATAGTATTGAGACTGGCTGAGAGAGGAAAAGAAAGGCAGGCATTAGCCACAATTGTAACAGAAGCATTTTCCCTTTTCTTATTCATAAGAAATGGCTCCTTGGATCTCTCTGTTCCATGCCCACCACTTTAAACATCGGCCTGTACTGTTTCTATCAGATCAGTTCTAATTTTTAAAATGGTATGAAGGTTAGACATAGTGGAAGAAAAAAATGCAACTATTAATGTGCAGAATTTGCATACTTAGAATGTCATTCCAAATCTCTGCTTGGATGGGCAGAGAGATTGCCTTCTCTCCCCCTTTCTTGTTGGACTCTCTGCCTCAGGGAGCAAGCAGGAGACGGTAATAAAGGCAGTTTTGGTTTTGTGGAACTTAGCTGAGACTAGAGGTTTGTGTGAGGAGTAAAGCCACAAGAAGGGGGGGGGGGAGAAAATGAAGACTCATGGAATCATTGAGTTGTAAGACACCACAAGGGCCATCCAGTCCAACCCCCTGCCATGCAGGAACACAAAATCAAAGTACCCTTGAGAGATGGCCATCCAGCTTCAGTTTAAAAACCTCCAAAAGAAGGAGATTCCACTGGACTCTGAGGGAGTGTATTTCACTGCCGAACAGCTCTCACTGTCAGGATTGAGGTGGAATTCATTTTCCTGTAGCTTGCATCCATTCTTCTGTGCCCTAGAGGCTAAACAGACCAGCCAAAAGGGCCAACACTGGGGTGGAGTGGGGAAGTGGCAGCCACACGCCACGTGACCTGACTCTGCCCCCAAGCTTCTGTCCCCTTCCCACCTGACCAGTAGGCAGGCAACATTGCAGCACTCCGGTGGTGTGGCAACTACACGCTGTATGCCAAAAGGATCACTGAAAACTGCCACCCCAGCAGCAAGGGCACCCTTTTGCCAAGCTAATAACAAGTAGCATTTTGTCACTTCTTTTTGATCTGGAAAAACACTGGATTGGGGCAGTGGCATGTGGTTGCCATGGCCCCAATCCAGTGCTCAAATGGGCGTCATGATGCTGCCCCTAGTCAGTGGAGCAGCAAAAAACAAGCTTGCTCCATCCTCAGTATGATACCTCTTCAAATACTTAAACGGGTATCATATAACTTCTTAACCATCTCTTCTCCAGGCTAAACAGACCCAGCTGCCTAAGTCTCTCTTCATAAGGCATGCTTTTCAGACCCTTCACCATTTTGGTCACTCTCCTCTGGAAATGCTCCAGCTTCTCAACATCATTTTTGAATTAGGGTGCCCAGAACTGTGAAGTAAAGCATCAGCTAATAGCTAACTTCTAAGATATGAAAGTGGCACAGTAACCATGTACTAAAACCTGTGTTTCCAGCTAGGTTTAGTTTAGTTAATTCATGGTCACCACACATTAGGACACCACAGTAATGTTTTGTATTAGTTTTCCCCTACTAGACATATGGGGCTTTCATTAGTGGTATTCTGTGAAGCAAAGGTTTGCAAATATACACTAGTAGCTATCAAACTGAAGTGTGGGAAAACTCTGGGGCAATTTTGCCTTTGTACCACCATAACAGGACCTGTTGATGACAGACGAAAAAACGTTTAAAATCTGAAGTGAATAAATTTATTTGAACAAGAGAGAAGTAGACAAGGGATGAGATGCAGGCTGAAAGGTTGAATGCAGTCATCAATCACATAGTACTGAAAGACTCATTTTGAACAAAATATTTCAAGTTCATTTTTGAAAGACCATTTACATATATAGATGAAGATACAAAGTGAGAAACACACCAGTGGTCCAAAAAATTAATACAACTTGCAAGAGATTTCTCACATCTACAACTCTGAATAGCTGGAAGAAAAATACAAAGAAATACATTAGGTGATATGCTGCCTAACTGTAAGAGAGGTACAGATATGATGTCTGAAAGCGAAAGGACATTTCCTATTTACTGTAGAAATGAAGCAATACTATATATATTAAAAAATACTGAGTGAAGGTTAAATAAGAAGGTTATATGGAACCTTTGGAACTAGTGATGTAATTATTTTGCTAATTTCATTGTTGAGGGAAGCAATGAATTATTTTAGCAATTTTCTTTACACTGAGAAAATCTTCAAAAACTGTATTTTTGAAGACTACAGTTTAGAACTTACTTGTCAAATTTCATGTGCAGTCTTTTTACCCATAAAAAACATCATTTTCTACATAACCACCATAGGTACATGGTTACTCAATGACTCCTGGCCCAAACCCCTGAATGCCTACTTACCAAGCAGCAGCTGTAGTGACTGAGAGGGATCCATTTCGCTGTAACTTGGGAAGCAGCTAACCAATGCTCTGATACCCTCCAATGAGTGATCCCCATTGCAACAGATGGGGTCCCTCTAAAAATTCCCCCTTGAAGCAGAGACTGCTCATGCGAGGGGAATGGAAAACCCGTTGATCACAATGGCTGCTACCCAGTACATGGCGTTTTGGGGACTTTCACAATCCCTTTGAATCTTCAAAATTAGGAAACACATATAGAACATGAATACCAAATAGTTGTGAATGAATAACTTCAGGTGACACATTCATAATTCCCCAACAGGATTCTGGCTACTACTTCTACAAAAAAATTGCTGTTTTCTGCACACACACACACACACACACACACCACCCAAAATTAATGCAGAACAAGTCATGAACTGTCAAGAATATAAGCCCAGCATTCTCCTTGTCAAGGTTTCCTGATTCTTGAAAAACATTTTTCAACCATTTTTTAAATATTGTTTAATATTTTTTCCATCCCTACTTGGAGCAATGTTGGACAATTTTACTTACAAAACACACACACACATACACAAAGAAACCATGCAAAATTTGTGCAAAACAAGTCCTGAACTGTAAAGAATCTCATCAGTTAAGGATTCTCCTTGTCAGGGTTTCCTGACTCTTCAGAAACTTTTCAAGGTTTTAAAAAACATCTTTGAATATTCTTTCCAATGTTACTGGGAACAGCATTAGAAAATTCTACTTACATGAAAAGCAACCCCCCCTCCAAAGTAAGCATAAGTACATAAATTAAAAGCTGTTGGAATACAACTAGTATGCAAAACAAATATTTGGCCTATATTCACATTTCCGTATCTTGCTGGGGTTGTACTACTACAGAATTTGAATATACATCGAAAAAGATATAAGACAAGACTGAGAGAATGAACAGTAAATCTGAGCCATTGCAATCAAGCTGAAGATTATTGTCTTTCCAACACAGAAGAAACTCACTGTGCCGAAGCCATATTTTCATGGATGCAGCTGTGGATATAGGAGGAGATCAAATGAGCCACTTTCTCCTCTCTTTTCTCCTCTGCCATCTGAGGCAAGAGACAAATGTGATTGTGATTTGGGATGAAATCAGTGATTGTTCATCCCTGCATGTGAGACTAAGGAACTATGTGATTTTTCTCCTTACTTCTGAGAAAAGTGTCAATATCGAAAAAATATCTTTTTGCATTCAAAATATCACCATGAAACCAGCATGAGATGGGAAAAGAAAGAAACCTGTGGAAGTAGACATTCTCCCCATCCCTGATTGTAATGCCAGTGACCATTGCCATGTTTTATTTATTTATTTTGGGACTGGTTGAGGAAGAGAAGTTTGAATGGGTTCATTCTTTGCATAGAGCTACATGTGTGAGGGGGATACACAATACATACTGTATTCCAGTAATTCTAGCATTCAAGAGTTGCTTTCTGATGATACTATGGCCTACCCCAAAAGACAGTGGTGGTTAAATCCAGATTCACCTAAAAGAGACTAATCTCCAATCGAACTGTTGACAAAATTGAAATGAGCTAGAATTTCAGGAATGTCTCTGTCCAAGGAAAGTACATTTAATAATTTGTGTTGTTAAAAATGATGAGAATGTTATGGTCAAGCAGAGCGTATTGGAGCTGACATTCAATATCTAATGACAGGTTCTCTGTAAAATTACAGATACTAACAAATGCCACAAATGTAGTCACATGCCAGATCAATAACATCATTATAAGTGGCCTTCCTCCAACCAATATCGATTACTTTGTGATACATTATTAGACAGCTAGAATTATCCAGTGTAAACAAGGTAAAAATTACTGTCTCAGACTTAAATATCCTTATGTCTGAATATCAGAATTCATTTGGATAAGTGATTTCTATTTTCTTTGCTGGGGCCAACTAATAATCAGACAAGCCAATATGCCCATCATGTTATTTATAGATTTTTCTTTAAAGCCACAAAGCAGAAGTAACAATTCCTCTGAGGGAAAGTGGTTAACTAAAATTGGAAAATACATTTCAGACATGTCAGAATGTTTGTATACGTATTGGAAAACCATGCTAATTTAATAGAATTGCTGTCCTCTTTGGAAAAAGAAACAGCAGAGGGAACATTCCAGTTTTTTGTTATTATGCTATCTGCTGAAACTTGTTTGCTCAGGCTCTGATGTCCATATGACAGTGTCTTCCTAATCTACAGTTTTGCAGATTGTGCAAATAACTGTGCAATTTAAAAATACAGATGTGATACTTTGTAATTGATATTAATATATTACTTTTTTGTATCATATCATTTAGATATATTTTATCTATATTATAGTTAAATACATACATCTGGGTCCAAAGGTGTGATTCTAATGGCAGAGAGAGTACACCTAAAGCTCCATAGAATCTATTCTGAAGGACAGGGAAACCTTCCAGGGCAGATTTTCAAGATGGCATTGAGGGTGGCTAGGGATGAGACGCAAGCAGAAAGGGAATAGTTTCTCTTGCACTGGTAAAAGTCTACTAGCATGACCATGGATTTGAACCACAATTTAGTTTTATATATCAAGCTCTTCACTGACTTCCAGCTATTGAATATTGCCTCTTACCTGTATCGCTTTTTGTGGGAAGCAAATAGCAAAACAACACTGAAGTTCTTTATGTCCTCTGTTAAACCTTTTTGTTTAATTTTTAACAAATATTTTACAGTAAGCTAGCTGAACTGTGCACATTTTCCCCCAATTACTGCATGCGTTTCTGACTTATATACAGCTTGTACCAACCTTGCCTGCCCTTTCTTTAACTTACAAGTTGAGTTTATAATATAGTTTTCATCATTATTTTCTCCTATTCAGTTTTGTCCAGTGATTTTCTCCCCTTTAAAAAAAAATCCATGTCGGCCTTTTCACAATCATTTACCTTTAGCTCTGGGCTGGATTCAGAAGTTTATCTTTCATTCCATATTTTGAAAAGAATATATTTTATTCACTCATTTGCTATTTGTTCACTAATGTCCCCCTATTAGGATGAAAACATAAAACAAAACATGATACAAAAAGTCACAACTTCATTAACATAAGGACATACAGTTGGCATCCAACCTAGGATAAGCCTAGGCATCCCTTTTGCACAGATTTCTAGTAACAGCTCCTCATCTGGAGCTGATAATCCAACCCTGAAACAACATCAACTATAAACTAAGGTGGGTTTTTCACTGTACAGCATTTTTCATCACTACTATGAAGGCAGGTACCAGTCTATTGTGAAGGCACTCCACTTTATCTGCATTGGTCCATATTCAATTGAGTACCAGTCAGCTCAGCACCCTGGTATTTATATGGTTGTTGTGTGCCTTCAAAGATCTGTTTAGAGCATCTTTGCCATTGCCTTCCCAGCATAGGTTTGTCACACATGTGGAGTGTTTTATTGAGTGTTTTTATTGAACCATGCACAATGGCAATATACAGCTGATGGGAATGGAAACAGAGTTCCACAAGTGGGACACATACCACTGTATATCAAGTGGGGTGTAATGAGACATGAGGCCTCCTGCAGAGAACACAGAGGCCTGATGCAGAACATGCATCACATTGTGCATTGCAATTGTAGAACAGGTGTCATCTATGAACAATTAGCAATGATCTATACATGTTACAGTACTGTTTATCCAGTGTAAGGATTGTGTAATGAATGAATGGGCAACTGTGGCAGGCTAAAAGGGTGCATTAGCCCCCTGGAGATCTTGAAAGACCCCCACTGCACTTGTTCTTACAAAAAGCATGTTTTACCCACAAATAGCCTCAAATGTCATCTAGGGGACATGCAGGCATTCTCACCATGTTTGGGGGGGGTGGCTTCCTGGGTAATTTTAGGCCCAGAAGAGGCTTTTATAACAACAGAAAGTCAGCAAACATAACTTCCTGTTCACTTCCTGTTTCAAAAAGGCCTCTCCTGGATATAAACTGGTTTTCTTTACAAGGATTTCTGCAATATTTTTGACACAAGGAGGGTCCCAAATGTGGTGTAAATACATTTCACATTCTCTAGAATACTTTTGCAGCATTTCAGAGTTTAAAAAACAAAAACAAAATGGATCCTGGAGGGTTCTGGCTGTATGCAGCCCACAGCTAACCTTTTTCCTACCCATGGGATATAACTCTGTTGGTATTTATTTAATCTGCACTCCAGTGGTGTAGAATGTTGGCCCCAGAGGCCTCCAGACATTTTGAACAGAAAATCCCATATTTCCTGAACATTGGTTATTCTGGTGGTGGGAATGGGAATGCTCACCCAAAACATTAGGGGCAGCATGTATTTAGCAACTCTTCACCTTTCAGATGTTTCTAGGGGGTCATTCACACACACTAGGAAATAACCTGATGTGGAAACTGGATTATTTCCATTACATTCACATTTCCCCCAAGTGCACTCAGGGTGGGCACAAAAAACCCCACTTGGCTCAGCACATTTTACACTTGGTCACCTACCACATCTTTTTTTGTGCCGCTGCAATTATCCAAATCCTCGGTAGTGAGAACTCACTACTGAAGAAATCCAAATCACATAGGGTTGTTTTGAAAATGGAGGTGTCTCCATTTTCAAAACAATCTGGTAACTCTTCTTTCTTCTTTCCTCATGTCCATCCTCCCTCCTCTTCCTCTCCTTCCCTCCCATACCTGTCATATCCTTTTTGTCCTCCTTCTTCTTCCTCCTCCTCCTCTTCCTCTCCCTCCCCCATACCTGGTGTGTCCTCCTTGTCCTCCTTCCTTTCACTCCCCCATCACATCCTTCCTCCCCCTGCCATGATTGAATCTTGTGGCATTTTATCCCTATTGCTGTTTCCCTTGTGTGAATGGGAATAGAGACAAAATGCCATGGAGAGATTCGATCATGGCAAATATACAGAAATAACCCAGTTTCCACACTGTTTCATTTCCTAGTGTGAATGAGGCCTAGGTGTGATTCAGGGTTATATAATTCCAGTGATTTGGCACCACACTAGCTTCCATGGTCTGACCAATGAAATAAGACAAAAACAATTCTTTCCTGACATATGAGTGAAAGCCACAACTGTCTACCCCTTCATTTGGTATTTTCTCCCTCTGCTAAATAGTGCACTAGTTATCCAATCTACAGATTAGCCCTGTGATTTCCTGTCTAATAACATGATAGTCATCACCTGTATTTCTGCAAAGGCATTTATCTCTTCTGTCATTGATTTCCTTGTCTCTTGGGTAAGATTATATGAAAACCATCTGTCCAGAAGAAGAGAAACAAGCAACAGCACCCAGCCTCAAAAACCTACATCAAAACAGCATTGTGAGAAACTGTGGGATGAAGATGATTGCACTACCACTGGGTTAGTTAAAATGGGGATTAGCCAGGTATAGGTAGGCAAAGTAAATCAAATTGGACAGTGACTTGCATATGGTTATGTTCTGAGTATTTTTAATACAGTGGGCCCTCCCCATTCGATGAAGTTAGAGGTACAGCACTCCCATAAAAGTGGAAAAACTGCCAATTAAAAAAAAAAAACATTTTTTCCCCTGAGAGAGAAGCTCTCTAGGAACTTCTAGGTCCTTTAGCCAAACTCTTTGGTCAGCATCTGACAAACTGGAAGATCTACAAATGCCCAGAGAATCGTTTTGTCTAGCAATCTTTAGATCTTCCAGCATTACTTCAAGAAGAGTGTCACCGAAGAACCTAGAGCTTCTTAGAGAGAATATATGAATCGAATCAGTGAATAATCAAATCTGCAAATGTGCAAGGCCAACTGTAGGTGGTGTTTGAGAGACCCATAAGCACATTATTTTTATGAGCAAATAAAACTTTTGAAATTCTCAACTTTTTCCCCCCAAGAATGGATAATATTGTATTCTTTTAAACCCAAATTGAATCGAGATATCCAATTTAAATCTTGGCAGACTTACAGGAACATTAAAAGGAAATTACATCTATTTGGAAAGACTGAGTACATATAGTTTATTTTATTTTATTTTTTAGTAATTGTTTTAAAACCCTCCACTGCCTAGAATCCTTTCCTTTCACAGGACAAAGTCTCAGTGCTGCTGACCCCTTTTCTGACCCTTCTTTGGCATGTGGAAATCTATTCAAAGGACATTAATTTTTGATAAGATGGAATGTATTATTATTAAGTTTTTTTAGCAGCAAGATGATAAGCAGCATGATATATTCTTTTGTTTTTGCAAAGCTTCCTCAGGTAAATGTTACTGAAGGTTTTTTTATGAGACTTTACTGAGAGAGGGAGGGAAGGAGAGAGGACAAAAGAGAGAAGGATGCATGTGGTGCATTGAGCTGGCCATAACAATAAGGGAAGAATAAACAAAATGAGGGGAAAAAGAGATAGTGATAATTGCCTAGGCAGCAGCATCATTACAGTGTGCCTTTAGGAAAGGTAAAAAGAAGAGCAGGGAGTATAATATGGAAAACATAATTGCAGCCTTGCAAAGCTTTACTTCACACACATTCTGCCCTTTTCCCAGCATGGATATTCATCTCTGTATCTGAAAGATTCACACACACACACCCTTTTTAAAAAAACAATGAAAGAAGCAAGTACTTGGAAAGTGTGAAAGATATTCAGCTACACTGGAGACTGCTATAAGTACTCTGTGAAGGGGGCTAGATTTATGGAACTTTGTGTTATCAAGAACAAGCTGGCTGCTTCCTATTAATACTTAGGGCACATTCCCACTTACCATTTAAACTGTTTTGCAAATCGTGTTGACACTGGGTGGCTGAATTAATCAAGGCCAATGCTTAGTTCCCACTATGGAAGAAAATGTAGACCTTAGACTATGTAGTTCCCACTACTTTCTTTGTGCCACAGTTTGTGGGGGACCAGGTTTGCCAGGCTTGTAGATTCTGTGGCCTCCCCTCCAGATGTGGTTGAACTCCAGTCCCATCAAAGAGGGGCTACAGGAGGCAGTCTTCTCCAGCCCTCCCGGCCCAGGACTCCCAAGGGGAGATGAAGGAGGCCAGCAGAGAGAGAGAAGGCACTCTGACACTCTCTAGGGCCCCAATCCTGCACAGGCAGAACCCAGCATCCCAAGGTGGACGCAGAGGGAGAAGCAGCCATGCCGGAAAGGATAAAGGCAGGGAGAGAGGGATGGAAGTGGTGTCCAGCCCAGGCCAAGGTTGGCTGAAAAGCTCCCAAGGCTGTCTGCCAGGCATTGGCTGAGCCTCCGAGGGAAAGAAGAAGGGTCCCCAATTTCAGCTGCCCTTCCTGTGGCATCCACCTGGTCAGTGAAGTCCTCAGCACACCTAATGAGGTCGCTCTGCCCCATGGCTGAGGCAGCTGTGGACATGGCTGGGCAGGCAAGCATTTGGTCTGTGGGATGCGTGTCTCCTGCTTGGGTAAGGCGGTGGAGGAGGACAGTGGAGAGGCGACTTTTCAAAAGCAACTGTGACCAGCTCCCAATGAGTGTAATTTTGGAGGGATGCGATTGAGATCAGTCATTCACACTTGTTGAACACGCTTCTTTTCAAAAGAACTGCCAAAAAACCTAGTGTTTGGAGAGAGCTTCCGAGCAATTCCAAATGATCGCGGTCACATCGGAAGCCATTTCCAATAGAGACAAGGCATATATACAGCAATCAGCAATTGGCTGAAATCATAGTGGGAATGGGCCCTTAGTGGAGCAGTTTTAGATTATACTTTACTGAGGGTAGTAAAATAAGATGTGCAAGATTCCGCATATGTTCTGTGCAAAACTTGGTCTCAGCTGTTTGATAGTTCTCCTATTTTTCCTCTCATTTGCAGACTTCAGTTCAGAGGTACCTCCTGCATCTTGTGGGTAAGGAAGAACTGAAAATTAGAGATGAAGGGGAATTTCATTTGGTTCATATCTGAAACTGAAATGGCCCAATTTAGGAAAAATCAGACCAGCTATCCTTCAAATCTGACACACCTCAGTTTTGCAAGACTTCATTGAAAAAAATGCTCAAAAGTATAGATACTTACCTGGCAGGGGAGACACCATGATCACGAAGGTGGTTTTCCCAGGGTGAGGCTCATCCATTGCACTCCGGGTGTGCTGACCCCTGCGATTTCCCCAAATGCGGGAAACTCGACTGCATAATTTGTGGTAGTGGGGGACTGCGTTCACGCTTTCCCCTGGGGAAAAAAAAGTATAGATATTAAAGTGTGTGTGTGTGTGTGTGTGTATCAAAAATGTATGAAAATAATGTTTAACAACACATCAGGAACATTGCTTGCAAAGAAAACTGTATTAGGCAAAATGTTATACAAAATGGAAGATCCCATTATTCAAAAAATGGTTTCTCCTGGCTTCTCCCTGAATGCTTCATCAATGGAAGGAAAGTGGGAAACCTCAATTACATTTTAGAGGTGCGACAGACGATCCCACCTTTGCATTTCTGCAACAGTTCAGCAATGTTTTATCCATGTAAGTGCCTTTGTGTGATAAGGGCCTCTTTAGTGTGGGTCGAGGGGTGGAAACCCTAAATTGGTTGTAAGCATTGTGTAAACATCACATGATTTGAGGTTTGGGCCTGTGTAATGTAAACAGCACACAATGAACATGGGTGGAATTTGGGGTTTCAAACTAATATAGACAAGTCCTCTGTCTGCTTCAACCATTTTTCTGCATATGACAAGATAATATTATTTCAAATTGTATGGTACTATTAAGTATCCATTAGCAGTAGAAGATGGAGTGTCCTAATGGATTACTAACTATCCATTAAAATGGCTATAAAGTGTTAATGTTGTACCTCTCATTGTGGAAAAATACATGGTGTGTTTTCTAGCAAATTAATTCTATGACACATGTAGTACTTGGAAATCTAATTTCTCTTATTAGGGCACAGCCATTTAATAACAGCAGCTGTCCAATAATTCAACAGGGTTTTTTTTTAATTCTTACATAAAATGGATCAAGAGAACACTTTCAGACATAGGACTAAAGTTCTGGGTTTATTCTGATTGGGTCCACTGTTAGAGAAAGTTTTAAAGAAAAAAAAAGTTAAAAGGCAACACTTGCTGTGATAATGCATTTCAGTGCATAACCCATTCCAATTATTTCCACAACACAAATCTGCCAACATTATGGAAAGGAAGGATTAGTAAAATCAAGTAAGCCAGGGTAAAATGGATGAAGACAAGAATTAATGTAATGGGATTAATCAACTAGTTTAAATGAAAAGGCACACATTAAACCTTTTCCTTATTAAATGGGACATCAGGCAAACAATCCTAAAAGTTAAAGATCCACAGCTATTTTAAAAAATGAAATAGCTCAGTTCAAAGATTATTATTTAACATTATCAAAAATACCCTGCCTCACATGTATTAGGATTAACATTCTAGTGTAATAAATGAAAAATTCCAAATAATAATAATAATAATAGGATTTATTTATATGCCGCCCAATCACTGGGAATCTGGGCGGCTTACAACAGAGGGGATAATAGACTGTTCCCTGCCCTCAGGCTTACAATCTAAAAGACACGACCCAAAAGGAGAAGGGAATGTTGAGGGGGGGGGATCAGATCCAGCAGTTCTTCTCCCCCTCTGAGGCCTGGACCAAGGCAGATGGACCGGAGGGAGGGCTCTTCTTCTTCAGGCTAACCCTGGTGGAGCTGGGCCTGCCTAGTCAACTCCCTCATAGGCTGGAAGATGACAGTTATGGAGGGAGGAGTCTCTTCTTCCAGGCTAGCCCTGATGGAGCTGGGTCTGATGCAGTGATATATCAGAGTTGGACACATCTCCATCTGGTACAAAGAAAACCATGCACCATAGTACTTGAGGGCACAAATATTGTCTTATTATAAAGTAATTTTCACAGGTAGTATAGCCCTTGTTGAGACAAATATGCTAAAGGCACCAGATCCCATCTAATCTTGGAAGCATCAGCCCTGGTTAGTACTTGGATGGGTGACAAAAAAACGAATACCAGGTGCCGTGGGTTATATTTCAGAGGAAGGAACTGGCCAACTACCTCTGAGTATTCCTTCCCTTAAAAAAATCGATGAGATTAATGGGGTTCCCATAAATTAACAGGTGACTTGAAAGCACATACATACATTTAGCCCTCACTATTGGGTAGCTGGGCTTTTCTCATCATAGCAGTGGAGAATCTCCTTTCCATTTTGTTTTAAAACAGTGAGTGCAAGAGACTGCTTTCAAGCTGAGGCTGCTTCAAGTTGAGATTGATTTTACTTTGTTTATTAAATCAGAATTATAATCTAAAAAGAGATTGCAGAAGAATGCAGAGGCTTGTTTTATTTTTACCTTCAAAGTTGTTCCCTGACTCCTCCAGCCATCCCTGTCCTATTTTCTTCCTATCTTGCAAGGTGGTCTTCTGAAGTCTCATCTGTTCTGAATGGAGCCACTGCTCCTTGCTTTGAAAGTCTGCTCTGGAGTCTCAGTTGTTTGTACAGGCTTCCCTCTTCTGCCTGCTCCCCTGTGGTTTTAGTTATTCTTGTCATAGATTTTGCTAGCTCTTTCTTTCTTTCTTTTTTAACAAAATGGTTCTTATAGGATCACTTCTTTGAATATGGCCTGGAATGGCAGCTATGTTGTGGTTAGGGAAGTCTGCCACCTAGTGACTTAGGACAGATTAAAATTACTAATGCATTCTATACGTTCCCTCCCCCAAACCTCCACCCTCAAAAATAACTCCAGTACAGTATATGCATTCCCTTAGTGGGCATGCCAAGCTTCAGCTGTCTAGGTTTCACAGGACTGATGGCTGGTGGGGACAAACACACACACACACATTATTTGACAGGTTACATTTGGGGCAACTTTAATGAACACTTGTTAAGCTTCAGTCCTGTATAGCAGGGATGGACTACATGGGTCCTTCCAGATATTGTTGCACTATATCTCCCACCATGCCTTATCATTGGCTATGTGGACTAGAACTGACAGGTATTCCAGTCTAACATGTGGAGGGCCAAAGGCTGACCACCCCTGCTCTGCAGTTAGTCAGACTTAGAGTAAATCCACTTGAAAACATGCATTGACTTTTCTTGTTAGTTTCAAAGTTGCTGACACCTGCAAGTCTGATTTAACTTAGATGTTAAATCTTAACTTAGATGTTAGCTTACTTTCAGTGTAAAGGGGGAGAGTTATGAAAATGTTGACTCTTGTATTGTAAAGTATAGTTGGATGGATTTTGACTTGCAACTCTGAATTTTGCTGAGTCAGACAAGTTATGTCAATACATTTATGAAACCACACTTTCAACCTTCAGCACTTAATTGGATTTGTGTAAACTACTGCTCATTATGAGTTATGCTAGGCGGTTGCTTAGCCCACAACAAAACCAGACTCAATTACTGTCTGGCAGAAAAAGACTTCTAAAGTTATTTGGCTCACATAAAAGAAGGAGAGTTAGACTTTTGACTTCCAAGAAACGAAAGGTAAGGATTTTGTGCACTTAGGGTTTGTTTGTTTTAAATAAGTACTTTCAAAAATTCAAAAAAATAATTCACAAGAAGAACAGAAAAAGTTCAAGTTTTTGTAAATGAAAGTGGGGGAAAATAAAACAAGATTTGTCCATCCAGATTTTAGAGTTCTTCACATCTGAAATTCTGGATTTGATTCTTTAGATCGTTTATCAGGTTGAATTGAACACAGGTGCAAGCTAGCTGTATGTTCAGCTGGCCACAAGATAGATTTTCAACATATTCAATTCTGAAATGACCACATATAGCTCTTCCCAGCTGGAATAGCACTTCCTATCATTATTAGAGATTTTTTTCTCCGGCTGTCTATGTGGAAATGTGTGTGTTCAGACTTCTACACAGAAGCAGAGCCTTCTTGTATTTGGTTTCCTCCCTCAAATCCCACCAGCTTCATTTAGTAACACCAGTTATCTAACGGAAGAGTACACAAATAAGTTGAAATGGGAAAAGAAGGTAAGAGTTTGACATTTATATCTTCACTTGAATAGAGAGAGAAAATGTCCTGAAGTATATTTATTTATTTATTTTCCTACCTTTTTCCGAATATGAGATCCAAAGCAGCATACAACATTTTAAAAGCCTAATACAACTTTTAAAAATATAAAAGTTAAAACACAATTAAATTAAATTTCTATTGTAAAAAAAACCCAAGTTAAAAACAGTTGACAACATCATTGGAACAAGTTAGAAACAGCATTAAAATGCTCAAAACATAATAAAATAAAAACTCAGCACCCTCATTAAGGGCTTCACCTGCTGCAAAACAATAAAAACCAAAGGCTTCCTTAAATATACCAAAGGCTTCCTTATCAAAAGTAGGCATTTTAATAATCATGTAATAAATATGCACATTTCATGTTTAGTGTACTTGATTAGTGTTTAGGTAAAACAAATCTGCATTATGAACTTATCTGTTTCAATGCTTATTCCCTCTCCAATGCTTAGTCCATCTCCATTCACATTATTGAATATAACAAGTAACACTATTCCCTCGCCATAATGTTACACGTTATATTCAATGATGAATATTAGACTTTGAGACATAATAATAATAATTTGTTTTATTTATATACCGCTATTCCAAAGATCATAGCAGTGAACAGCAAGTAAGCTAATTAGCAAGTAAACTAATTTGCCCCCAACAGTCTGGGTACTTATTTTAGCGACCTCGGAAGGATGCAAGCCTGAGTCGAGCTTGGGTCCTTTTGCTGGTCTTGAACTCGCAACCTTGTGGTTTCGAGTGAATGGCTGCAGTACAGGCATTTAACCATTGCACCACCAGAGCATAAGACAGGAAAGCTGTCTATTGTCAGAGTCTGCAGAATTCATAAATGACAAGGCAGGGCTATGGCCTGGACCCTTTGTCCATCTTGGAAATATGGCCAACTGCAAGCTGGAAATTGCCGAGGCTTCAGAGAGGTTGGCCATCTAGGGCCCCATTCCCACCGGCTCATTTGCCCTGGATAGAACTGGGCAGATCTGGTTGCCCCCATATCGAATCTGCCCAGAAAGAAGTTCGTACTACCTTTTACCTTGATCATTGCAATTTACCCTTCTGAAGTTCACATTTGCAGTCCCACTTTAAAATGGAGCCTCCTCTGTTGTCAATCAAATTCACTTCCGCTTTCGTCAAAAGTGACATATCCTACAATCATTGGCCAACTGAATGGATGCTTTCCCCCCTCCTTTTTTTTTAAAAAAAAATTCTGTCAGCTTGTCAAATTAAAAAACCTCCGTGTGTGTGTGTGTGTGTGTGTGTGTTGTGTGTATTACCCTAAAATGACCCCATCCTGGGGTTTTCTTGGCATGATTGATTCCGAGGAGATTTGCCATTGCCTTTCCCCTGAGGTTGAGAGAGTGTGACTCCCCCAAAGTCATGAGTTTCCACAGCCTTCCCTCTGAATGCCAACCTCTAGCTTCCCCTTTGCTTCCAGCCCAGCATTTTCTCCTCTTTGGAGCCTCTTCCGTTCCCTTCCTTTCAAGCCCAACGCCACCTCCAAAGCCCTTGCCTCCCCTCTCTTTCCGTCACAGTAACAATAATAAAAATAATAATACCTCACCTCAGAATGCCAACTCTGGATTCTCTTTCTTTGATTTCCCTCTGATTTCCACCCCAGAATGCCATTACATATATACATATGTAGCAAAAACATGCATACATTGTATCAATTTGCCAAATTGAAAGGGAAACATTTGTAACATTCACATTATAGCATTCACATATTACACACAATTTTTTTTTTTTAAATGCCACTTGCAAAGTGACTTGCCATGCCGGCAGCAAGCAAATAAGAAGGAAATGTAGCACAAGCAGACACATTCTATCAATATGTGTCTGCTTGTGCTACACAAGCATACGCATAATCTGTCAAAAATAAAATTACACAAAAAAAGAGAGAGAGAGAGAGAGAAAGCTGCCTGCGAGAGAGGAGCCAAATTCCACCCTCTGCCCTCCCTCTGCCCTAAATCCCTCCCCTGAACTTGACCCGATCATGACTGGGGCCATGTTCACATTTGCTGGCTATTTTATCAAAAGATACAGAAAATACTCCGCTTTCAAAAGACCCACACCAAGGGAGATTTGCCCCTTAATGGGTTTGCAAAAGTGTAAAAAAAAACCAGTGCCAGTATGAACTTCCCGCTTTTAATCTGGTTTCTAAACTGTTGTAAATGGTAGTCTGAATGGCCCTGAGATTTCAAGGAAGGTAAATATCTACACTTGATTGGCTTTTTTTGTCTGATGCATGCAGACCCTTTGTTCCATTTTGAGCAGATTACCTAAGAGCCTTTATCAGAACTTGAAAGGCACCTCTGCCTTTTTTCATGCACATATTTTGGGTTGGATTTTTAAAAAAACAACATTGAGGTCCTGTTTTGCCAGAGGTATTCTCTCACACTTAGGAGACCACCATCCCCAAGTTAAGAAGAGGTTAAGAGGCAGACAGAGAAAGAGAATCTCCCTCCTTTAAACTCGTGTCTCTCTTTGAGACGTGCTCCTCTCTCCGTGTGCCCTTTCCTTCTCTTAGACCTGCCTCCCAGATTTCTGCTGCTCCAATCTCTAGTCATTTTCACATCAGAGGGTGAGAAAACCCATATGTGTGTTGTAGCTTGTAGCACCTTAAGCTTAACTCAAGCCCCTTTAGTTTGGATAGAAGGGTTTTTCATTTTCATGCTGTTTTCTCCTCTTTTACTTTGAGAAACATCATTCATTGAGTGAAGATTGTTCTGTTGGTTTCTGCTGCTATCTTTTCCTGACTTTTAAATAAATAAATCATTGGTTTTGCTGCAAAATCAGCTTCTTCATCTACCTTATTTTCACTTCATTCTGGTTCATTGTCTCTTTTTGAAACCTTCAGCCTGTGAGTTCCTGCAAAGAGTGAGTGCCTGGAAGAGCTTTTTGCCCCCACCAGTAAAGCCAGAACACTGCTCTTAACAACAGAGGATTCTAGAAACTGTAGTTATTTGAGGGAAGGTTTGTCTCATTCACACATCATCCTTAGCAGCTTTTTTCCAAACTACAGCTCCCAAGAGGCTCGGTGATAAAACAGGACAATTAAAATGATATAAAATGGCTTCATATATCTGGTAAGGGAACATCTTCAGAATCTTTCACAGTACTCTCGCAGGAGATGTGAGAAATGAGAAATAGCAACTCAAGATCAAGAAGACTCCAATCATCCAACAAATACAGATGTTTCTGTCTTTGGCAAATTCCCTTTTCAAGCTCCAAGTACATACGCCTTTGCCCTCTCTTCCACAGTGCAAAATGTTGCTCATGCTCAAATTAATATAGGACATTTGTCTACAAAGGCTCCCTCCTTTGGGATAGTTCCATAACTCCTCTCTTGACTCATGTGTGCATTAGCATTCCAGTCCCTGCAAGGAATCTGTCTGTTCATGGGTCAGAAAGCCTGTACATTTTATATGGCTGGACAGCCAATCAGGCTTGCAAATTGGACCTCTCACGCAAGCCATGCATGGCACGTTATGTTGCTCCCCTGTGGCTGAGCCTTTAAATCTCTTACCCTGCAGCTACAGCCCCTCTGACAATGCAAGAGGAGAAAGAACATACATGCACATGGTTTTCAAATGAAATTAATCCATGTTTAAACATAAACATGCATCCCTTAAAAACCCATTAATATATTCTTAATCCTCTTGAATTCCATAGTTAACAGGTACATACAGCAGGCTGCTTATCCCTTCTCCTTCTCCTTCTCCTTCATCATCGTCTTCTTCTTGAACATGTTCTTAAGATGAATATTGTGGAGTAACCTTTGCACATCTCCTCTTCTATTTGAAGATTCCTCTATTTGAAGAACTGAATATTATATCATTTTCCTAAATTAGCCATTTGTGCTTTGTTTTGAAACTCAGGCATCCTCAAAAAATGTGAATGTCCTGAAAAAGAGAATTCTATTTTCTTGCCATTTGAAGGGAGCAAGAGAGAAGAGCAAATCGATTTTGATTGTATAGTTATTTATGTTCCAGTTGCATCAAGTAGTTTTTCAATAATTGATTACAGTTTGGATGTGCAGATATCACTGTAAAAATTGTCCCTCTCCCCCAGAAAGGTAAAAGGGATTTTCTCTGCATGGCAAAATGATTTGTTATTGTACCCTCTGATACTGCCCATTCTCCTATTTGCCCATTTCTTTCAGCCAATTAATATGAGCATGAATTAGGGCAGGGTATAGGGGGCAGATCTACCAGTTTGACTTTCTTATTCCTCCCCTCACCCTGCTTTTTAACCTCAGGTTACTGCCATCCGAATATAATTCCTGACTATCTTATTAAATTATTCAAAAACAGGCTTAATTTCCTCCATTTGCACAAGCCAGATTCAATGGGTGCAGCTTTCCCAGCATGCCTATTGCTGATAAAAGACTTTCACAGGTGGTGTTGACGGGGAAATGGCAGCTCTAATTCAACATTAATATGGTTGATTTTGCAGAGATTCATCCCTTGACTTGGACAATCAAAGCCTTTGACCTCAATGGATGGATATGTCAGTTTCAGTTCCTCCTACATCCAAATTTCAATCTATTTCCATCCAAAATACAAAGAAACATGCACATTTGGGGTAATTCTTGGACTAAATGAATTAGAGCAAAATTCTTCCTCATCCCTAGGACAGTGCATTTCTTCTGGATGATGGCTTAAATTATGGGTCCTCTTTGGTTGTAACATTTAAGTATTCAGCTGCAGAAAATTCAGATCTAAATCCACTATAGAATACAAATGAGAAAAGAGAAAAGTTAATCCTTAGAGAACAGGGTCATTTGGAATTAAAAATAGAAGAAAAAGCAACATTAGAATTAATTAGCAGGATTCAAACAGTCCACCTGCCAAGCCTATCCTAAAGGCCTTGAAAGGAAGAACAAGAGCCACCATTGTTTTAAATATGTGTTCTATTGCAGAATTAATGCAGCTTGACACTGCTTTACCTATTATGCCTTCATCCTTTGAAATCCTGGAATTTGTAATTTGTTATGGCACCAATGGTCTCTGTCAGAGAAGGCTAAATATCTCACAAAACTACCAATTCCAGAATTCCACAGCATTGAGCCATGGTAATTTAAGATGCATTTTTCCTGTAGTTTGGATGCAGTCTAAGTTGGCTAATAAAAGAATAATAAAATAAAAGATTGTGTAGATTTCAGGCTCCTTGTGGCAAGGTCCTATCTATTGTTTAAGTAGTAGTAGTAGTAGTAGCAGCAGCAAAAGAAGTGGCAGACAATAATAATGAATGATGAAACTAATTTCCTTCTTATTAGTTTGTGCAGCAAGATAGCATGGGCTGACTATAAGAAACACCATGATAAAGTGGCTAAAGTGATACCTTGGAATCAATACAAAGAATATGAGGTTAGGCTGGCTCTGTCTCTTTTAGGCTTAACAGCACAAAAAGTGTTATTTTTCCTGGCCTTTTTTGTGTGAAGTTGCTCTATTTTAGCTATTTTAAAATCATATTTTAGGATTATTTTTGGATTGTTTTATAAAACGTTTAAAAGTATTTTATGTGGGTTTTTGTTTTGTTTTGTTTATGTATTTAACTTTGTACAGTTTTAAATGAATTTTAAGTATATTTGTTCATTGCCATGGGAGCCCTTGTGGACTGTGAGGCAATGCAGAAGTATCTTAAACAGCTAAAAAAGTAAATACATTACCAACTGCAAAGAAACATAAATCTGAAAATGTTGTCAAACTAGTGACACAAAAAATTTATGGACTTTCAAGATTAAAACTGAGAAACAAGTAGAAAATTATATGTCAGGCACAACTGTGGCTGAGGAAAAGAAAGCTTGGCTTTTAGATATGGTCATCCTAGATACCCTAAAGGCACCAAATCCCCTCTGATCTTGGAAGCTAAGCAGGGCCAGCCCTAGTTAGTACTTGGTTGGGAGACTGCCAATGAATACCAGATGTTATAGGATATATTTCAGGAAAAGGAATTGGCAGAACCACCTCAGAGTATTCCTTGCCTAGAGACATTATCACACGGGGAAAATCTGGGGTTTAAACAGTGAAAATCATATGAAAATTGCACAGTCGTGATTAACATTTTCACACAATGTCACAATTAAAGTGCCATTATCCTGAGAATCATCCTATGAATGATTTGTTGCTGTTTATTGCCTGTTTATTCTCAGGATAATGGCTCTTTAATTGTGATGTGTGTGAAAATGTTAATTGTGACTGGGAAATTTTCACATGATTTTTCCCATGTGATAAAGTCCTAAGAAAACTCTATGAAATTCCTGGGGTCACGATAAGTTGACAGGTGACTTGAAGGCACATTTACACACTCACAATCCTGGGGGACAGTAGATTTGAAGGCAAAGGGGCAGGGATAAGATTATACTAAACTAACTGAGATTCAGCACCTCTGGAAAAGAAAACAGTTGTGGTTCCAGGAAAAATTCAGTCAAGGGAATTTATCACACGGGAGGAATTCCTCTTAATTTTGAATGAAAAAGTGGGGCCAGAAAGCATTTACGTGAATTCACTAGTTCAGTGATTTTACATGAATTCGAATTGTGTTCAAACTGACTTCCCATTGCCTGAAAATAGCTTGCCATTGCTTGAAAGTGCGTGTGATCACCTCTCATGCAACAATGTTAATAACGTGAAACCCCACGATTGCCTTCGGACTGACTTCCCATTGCCTGAAATTGTGTGTGGTAGTTTATCACGCAGTAACGTTAAACCCCATAATTGTGTTCGGATTGCCATTGGATTATACTTCCAATTTCCCTTGTCTGATAAACTCCATAGCTGTGTTGACCATGCAGCAAAATACAACAAAATTCCAAAATCCACAAAAGAACAAAACCTTTATTGCCTCCTAAATGCACAAAATACATTGTGGAAGCTTTTGAGGTTTTACTGGCTTCTTACTGGCTTCTTAATCAGGCAAAGTTATTAACAATCATGTGGTTCCAGTAGTGAAAGCTGGTGTGGGAGCAATTCCAAATGGACGTACAAAAGATTTAAATGAAACTGCCATAGATAGGATCACAGTTACAGAAAATGACACCACTTGGAACATGCTGCAATTTCAAGGGTAGGCAACCTTTTTGACCCAGGGCCGGGTTGCTGTCCCTCAGACAACTGGGGGGCTGAAGCCAAAAAATAAATAATTAAATATTTTTTTAGCATATAACAGAATAGAGATCTTTTTTGATCCAAGTGTAGGTGGAAAAAATTCTGGGCCAGAAAGTGCTGGGATGATGTCATTCAAATATAAATTAAAAAGTGTTGGTGCCAAAATATTTTATAATTCTGAATTGCTGTCATTGGTTTTATATTTTATCATGCGAATGGCCTTTGGCTCAAGCATTAATAAAGACTGATTGATTGATTGATTGATATTTTTTTAAATAAATTATATAAATAAATAAACCAGGACAAATGTAGGACAAAATTTTCAAATGGAGGACACTTTTTTTAAAAATTGCTGATTTTTAAAAAAATGTTCATATAAATGCATGTTTCTGAGGCTTCTATAGACAATTGCCCCCCTTGCCCCGCTTGCTCCTCTTGCCCGCCGCTTGCCCCCCCTTGCCCCCTCCTCCTGCTAGGCCAAAGGCCCCGGCGGCAATCGGCGGCAGGACCGGGCTGGGGCCGGTGCCAAGGCCTCGCCGGGCCGGATCCGGCCCACGGGCCATAGGTTACCTACCCCTGTTATCTGGTGGCACCTCATTGAATCCTCGCTTCTTGGACAGAATCTGAATCACTGATGGTCCTAAAATCCAGTGAGCTGGTAGATTGTCAAACAAAGAGAATATAGACATAGCTGTGTTAGTCTAGGATATAAGTATGCAAAGGGATCTTGTAGCACCTTTGAGACTAACTGAGCAAAAGAGGTTGTAGCATAAGCTTTCATAGACTTGGTCTACTTGCTCCGATGCATGAGGAAGTAGACCAGGTCTACAAAAACTTATGCTGCAATTCTTTCACACAGTTAGTATCAAAAGTGCTACAAAGGTTGTGGCACTTTCATCACGTTACAGTATGATATAGTGAAAGCTAAACTGCTAACAACAGAGGAAAAAAATCTTCACAAAATGATGTTTTCTTTGTTTTTAAAAAGTAAAGCATTGCATTACAGAAATAATCCCACTGCACAGTACACAATGAGAATCCCTTAGCCTGAGAAGGCTCCTGAGTGCTTAATAGCTGCATGTCAGCAAGATGTTCTGCAGGCACAACTTTTCTTGTCACGGTAATAAGAAGAGCTTTATCTGCCAAGATTTTTCTTTACCATTGAGGGTTGCCACACCTTTCACAATGATATGCTGGCAGTCCAGGACTCCTGGTTTGAGACTATTTTCATGACTGATTGTTTTATTGATGTTTCAGTAACAGGCAGTCATCTGTGAAATGACCAAGGGACATATACCAGGAGGCAGTAGTGAAGGGAAATAATTTTAAACTCATAACAACAATCAATAAAGCAATCACTTGTTTCCTGACTGATAATAACTGTCAGTCTCAGGGATGGCTCCTGGTCACTGGGAATGATGGGAGCTGTACACATTTTGAGGACTTCAGTTTAGGGGAAGATTGCCATATACTAATACTGGATGGCCCTTGCGGTCTCTTCCAAATCTATGATAATGAATACATGCTTCCTTGTGTTCCCTGTGTTTACAGAGGTATACCAGACTGTTAATATGTTGGACTAACACAATTGGAAAAATTAAGAATGGCATGATCACAAATGTTTTACAGATGTAGAAGCACCAAAAAATGACATATTTAGAAACTTGAATCTCCTGCCTGACAGCCAGGAGCTGAAATACTCCTATTAAACCACAACACTTATCGCCAGGTAACATTTTCTTTCAGCTCTCAAGAATCATGGGACTTGTTTTATAAAGGTACACTTCCAAATTGCCATAATGTTATCCCATTAGTCAGCATAACAGCTGTTTTCAAACATTTTCAGAGCAAGCAGCAAATCATCATTAATCCCTTTGATATTTACTGTTTTAATATTAAGCAAGATAAATTTGTTTGGTATTAGTAATGCACCTTCTGACTGCAGTGTAATAGACTTCATTCTGATTCATTTATTATTTAGCATCTTGAAGATTTGGATAATCTGACTAAACGTGGCTAGAAACAGTGCCATCTAGTGGAATATCCTATTTTGAATTTACCCGTCATTATGTGCAGTTACCATTAGCACTCTCGCACTACCATAAAATGATATGAAGAAAAATCTTTGTATCAATTTTCTTACCTTTCTTCAAATACACCTCCATTATTATTTTGTCTTTTCTTCAGATAATTACTGAGACAATTTTTTTCTTGTTGTATACCTTCAAGTTGTTTCTGACTTATGGCAACCCTAAGGTGGACCTATCATGTGGTTTTCTTGTCATCATTTGTTCAGAGGAGGTTTTTCCTTGCCTACCCCTGAGGCTGAGAGCATGTGACTTGTCCAAGATCACCCAGTGGGTTTCCATGGCTGAGTGGGGAATCAAATCATGGTCTCCAGAGTCATAGTCCAACACTCAAACCACAACTCCATGTATGTTCTTAAGAATAATTTTCTTCTTACCTGCATGCAAATTCATATGCATTATGTATACAAATTTTTGTTAGGTATGCATTTTGTACACATTTCTCCCATTGACCAAGGGTGCATCTACATTGTAGAAATAATACAATATGATGTCACATTAACTCCTATCAATCCACCTAGAGAATTCTTGGATTAGTAGTTTTGTGAGGCACCAGCACTCCTTAATAGAGAAGATTAAAGGCCATAAAATGGAATTCCACTTAAAGTAGTGCCAAACTTCAGTATTTATACAATGTAGATCTACAGCAAGAGTGTTTGTATTCTTCAACTGCATTCATTTTTAGCAGTTTGCATTTTTTTAAGCACGCATAATTTTATACATTTTAAAATGTCTTCTGGATGTACCACCAACTTTGCAAATGTGCACATTTCCAAGACAGATTATGCTTTCTTTTACAAGAAGTACAAAATGAAGACTTCTACTGAAAGTCTCAATTCCAAAATTAGAAAACGTGCATAGAGAGTACAGTGTGCCAAAAGAGACTCTTCTACTGTCCGTGTCTCTCTCAGACACTAGTCTGAGCCACATCCCAATTATCATGGTCACCTCTCCAGGACAGACAAATATCACCCCTTTGCACTCCTAAACCATCATTATCCAATTTCCATACCTCTACTTCCATTAGCTCTGAATGCTGTGTATGTCTGAATTACTGCCACATGTTTGGTTGCACTCTTCCATATTTCTGAATAAAAAAAAAAATCACCCAAAATTAGGTCTTCCTCAGTTAGTTCTGGCATATATTGATGGAAATGATCCTAAGATTACCCAGCTCTTGCTAGCATTCTTTGATCCAAAGCCATTCCGAATATTTAAAGATGCTATTACAGTAGGTGATGATCCCCCAAGTCTCCCCCACCATTTTTGGGTAACACCTCCCAAAAGTGGCAACCCTACATTTGCTCCTCTTTAGTCATTGTCAAAATTGTTAGTAGAAGTAGCTAACTGCAGCTATCAAGCTCAAGCTTTGTTGAAGCTTTATTCATAAACAAATACACTGAACAATACTATAGCAGCTATACTTATTGCAAAGAAGAGTTTGGAAGAGAAGTCATGGTTATATTAAGGTTATTTCAGTGGTAAAGTGGTACACATAAGTGTAATCCACGTAAAAGTCCTGCATTTATATCGCACATATTTTGATAAGAGCAGAGTGTCTGTATACATGCTCAGTGTGTGTATTAAAATCAATTACATATAAAATACCTATCTTTGACTAGATGGAATTTAAAAACTGGCCATACTCACCCTACTGACACCAAACCAAGAGGCAAGGCATGGAAAAATGTTTGTACCTGTCAAAAGGACATTGAACTGAACATGCTGAATCATTACGCCATTTCTGACTTTAGCAATGGCACGTGAGAACATCAAATGCAATGTCAGCATTAGTTGACATCTCCATTAATATCTGATAAGGAACAAAGACAACCAAATTCTTTCATTGAGTTTGGAATGATCTCTTCTTTCTTGTTAGAATTATCAGCTTTCTTGCCCTCATTTCAGAGTCAGTTGTGCATGGAACAACTTCTTTACTTGGATTATAGACTAACTTCTGCAATTTGTGCTTTTATTTGGAGCATTAATAGTAATGGCACTCCTTCTAATGGTGAAAGTGAGGAAACTGTAGAAAATCATATTTACTATAGCACTTAAACAGGGATATTTTACCCTCCCGTAGCAAGAGGAAGAAAATAAAACAACTCTGCAATGGAATAATGGCCACAGGACACAGTTCAATATGTAATTTACCACTCCCAATAAATTTGGCTTCCCCAAAGCAGTAGAAACAAAGATCAAATTACAGCCACTTATGGAGGGAAAAGACCCACATTATTCTGCTTAAAGTTATGCTATATTCTGAATTAATAGTTCCACTGCTTTCAAATTGCTTTTTGTATAAGGCATGTCTCTTTTGCTTTTATCTTTAGATTGTATTCCATATTTCTACTAAAAGACATATAAGTTGGCCCCATAATTAATTTTTTTAAAGTTTCAAATCCTATAAATAAAACAAGAAATAAAACAGTAGAAAACTCAGAATATACCATTAAAGATTTCCATGCTTGGAGAGAGAAACAGATTATAGAGTATCCTGTCACTGGAAGGATTCCCTAATTGAGCCAAGGATCCTCTTAGAGGATATGTTGACAGGTTTACTAATTCTCCCTGCAGGTTCTTGCTTCTTTTTGTCTAATCTTTACCATGGATAGATTTTAAAAACAATTAGCTATGGATGTTTGCCATCTTTGCATAGTTGGTCTCATTGACTGTTAATGTGGGCTGTAGGGGGCTAAAGACAAAAGGCCTAAAATGTTTTAAAAGGAACATGTGTTAACAAAGCATCCAAAACTGTCTCCCTCTCATATCCAAGTCTGAAACCAGATTGGATTGGATCTAGATAATCCAAGTAGTGAACAACAATATGTATCGCAATAGATTCCTTTTAAAATATTGCTGGGATAATAATAATGGGCTGTCTTTTTAAGTACTGCAATGAGTTGGGAGGGATCTAATCTCTGCTTTCAAATGACAATCAATTGCAAAGGAAAATGGAGGTCGCATTGCAGACTATCACTGTGAATACTTCTAGTACTTCAACACAATATAAACTACCTCATCTAAAAGAACTGAGTATAAAGAGCTTATGAAGTAGCTGTGTCACACAACAGTTCAGCCTTGAAGGGATTAGGAAAGATTCAAATCAGTTATGATTTTATTTGATCCCATGCCTCCATCTATCTATTGCTTTATTCTTGTGGCAGTCTGTGGTTCAGCAAGGCAAGGTAACGGGTGGAAAGATTGGGTGGAGTGGAAGTGGAATACTCAATGAAAGTATCAGTAAATTCACACATTTGTGAAGTTTGAGTGCATTTCGGAGAATGAAATACACAAAATCTTGCAAATGTTATTAAAATGCAAAAAGCTTTTTAAAACTGCAGAGTTGAATATGCACAAATGCACAGACATAAAATTGTATAATAGGGGAAATAAGCAAAGAAAATGAATGCCAGGAATAAAAAGCAAAGTATCTGATATAAGCAAAAGATAGGTTATATCCATACTACAATAAAATATCATTAAACAATAAAAACATTAAAAAATTAACAATTAAAAGAATTGCAATAGTCAATAATCAACCAGTTAGAAATAAGGGGATGGGTAGTTTGAGTGTGTTCTTTGATGGTATGTGGCGATGGGTTATTCAGGGAGGCCTGTCGGAAGAGATCCATCTTGACAGCCTTTTAAACTGTCAAGGTTGGTAATGTTCCAGATTTCCACAATTTGGGAGCAGCCGATGAGAAAGCCCTCTGGGTAACCACAGTGAACCTGGTCTTTATTGGTTGAAGAAGGTTCTTCCCAGAGGACAGAAGTGTGCGGGGTGGATTATATGGAAGGAAGCGATCCCACGAATAAGTTGGACCCAAGTCATGTAGGGTTTTAAAGGTGGATTTACATTTGTGGGGGTTAGGGGCAAAAGTGGAAATAGCCTTGCAAAAGTGGAAAAACCATGAATATGTTAGCTCCAGCCAACATGAATGACAGAGTCCTCTTCCACCAAGTGCACCACCTGTAACTCTCTTTGCAAACTTGAAACACATAGCCTTCCTCCCATTTTCAAAGTGCTTCCACTTTCAATCTGGCTGCAACAGATTTTGGGACTAAAAATAAATGTAGATAAATCAGCAGCAAATACAAGAGATATGAACCAAAGACAGCGAAATAACTTGATAAATAGTTCTGGTATTAATATCAGTGATAAAATAAGATATTTGGGAATTATTTTGACAAATAAGAATTCAGAATCTGATCTTGCATTTAATGGCAGACTTGGCGTCTTGGTAGAACCATACAATGTTAGCATTCAACACAGTGGTTACATAATACATTAATGTATAACTCTATGTGATAACATTTATGCAACACCAGTATGATGTAGGATCTTGTAACAGGGGCATAATGAGTTCATGATGATGTGCTATTCATATCTGTTTGCCACCTTTACTGGATTCTGTCAGTTAAGGCAGCTGCCAACATAATAATAATAATGATAATAATAATAATAATAATAATAATAGATTTATTTATAGCCCACCCAATCACAAGGAATCCGGGCAGGTTACAACAATAAAAATACATAGTTCTCTTTGCACTCTGAGACTATGACCTAAAATACAAAAGGCAAAAGTGCCAGCTTTGGGCTGATCCTGGGGCATGGTGTACTGATGATGCATGCCCACAGATCAGGGTGAAGCCATGCCACAGTTGCCGAAAGTGGCCCTGGGCTGCCAGCAAAGGACCACAAAAAAAGCATTCCTTGATGGTAGCTCACTCAGGTCTGCAGTAGCGGCCAGCCTCAGGACTACACCATCTAGTCACCACTGTCCTGCACTGATCAGGGAGCAACTGGGGCCAAAGTGGCTGGAGGCTGCTCCAAGCTACTGGTCTGCATGACCCCTGAGTTGCAACCCACTTGCCCAGTTTGAGTTCCCTCTCATGGAATATATGAACAAAAATAGAATGAACAGATTTTTAAAAAAGAAAATCTAGGTGTTATGACATCCTTTCATCATGTTCTATTATATCCTCTAACATTCAAAGGTGTAAACATCTTGACAGAGGGGAAATGATTATTCAATACAAGCCAAAAGACCTTTTTATTTATGCAAGTGATCCTATTTGGCCATTCACGAGTCAAGCAAGCAGGGTATGATACTCCCACAATAAGAAATTATAACTAGTACTACTGGGATTAAATAAAGAAAGTGGAAAAAATGCATTTAGCATGATATTGTCTCCATGGTATTTTCATGGAGACATTGTGGGGTGCAGATAATATACTGTGTGTTTCCTTTTGTTTCATGGATACACTATGTTTTATTGGGGAGACAGTATTGAACAATAGTTTAGCATGCTACTCATCACAATCCCATGTCAGCAAGGGAAATCAATATATGCATAAATAGCTTCCAAGTCTTTGCACATCAGAGATGTATTTGTTTTCCTTTAGGAAGAGCTATTGTTACTGTTATGGTTATGCCCATAGCATTATCTTTTTCCATGGTACTTTAGAAAGCACCGCTATAACAGGTTCCTTTTCAAAAAGATTTACAGACTAAAGCAGGGAGAGAAAAACAACAGAGGAAGGAGGAAAGGAAGAAAAGCACAAGGAAGCAGGGAAGGAATTGTGGTAATTTCAGTTACATATGCATTTTTTTAGTTACATTAAGTTTTAAGACTGGAAAAGAAGGAGATCCTAAGATTACTTGGAAAATGTGAATTTTAAGAAGGAGAGACAGCAGTCTGAGCATTGTTCTACGATCTGGAGATCAAGGTTTAATTCGCTGCTTGGCTGTGGAAATGGACTGGATGACCTTAGGTGAATCACACACCAGAAAACTCTATGGCTTTGTGGTCTTAGGGTCACCATAAGGTGGGAATGACTTGAAGGCACACAACAAAAACAAACTTAAAGGAAATAATGGAGGGGACTGCATAGAGGTGTCTTGACAGCTAGTTCAAAGGGCAGCAATGGAAAATGGGGACTTGTTTCAGCAGCCCAGAGGTCTTTGGAAGGCTGAGAGTGATGGAGTTGGATGAGCAAATAGCAGAGATGTGTCAGGACATCAGCACTGAGAAATAAGTACTGGCAAGGACATGGACAGGGGGAGCTTTAAACGTAAGGACAGAAGGTTTGTTCAGGTTTCTGTACAAGAGAGGCAGCAAGACAGGTTGCTAGATTACCACACTCTTATAGCACTGCTATTCTGCTTTATTCTCTGGCTGCCTCCTGTTGCACTCTGGGATTTGCAATTTAGGGAGGGGCATTTAGAATTCCCAGCCTTACTGAACTACAAACCCCAGAATGCAACAGGAGGCAGCCAGAGCAGTAAAAGTGGAATAGCAGCACTATAAGAGTATAGTGCACTAATGTAGTCTGATTAGAGTTGGGAGATCAAGGTTCATGTCTCCACTCAGTAATAAAAAAAACCAAAACTGAATTTTGGTCATGCATGTCATATTGAGCTCACTGGTAGAAAGTCTACCTAATAGCTGTAACTAATATATAGATAAATAAATCACCATACCAATGACAGAAGTCGATGGTAGCAGAGTGCCATGATGATGAGACAATGGAAGGCTGAAGAGAATATTTACTCTATATACTCATGTATATGTCTAGAAATTTTAATCAAAAAATGGACTCCAAAAAAACGAGTCAACTTATCCACGGATTAAAATAAAGGAACCGCTCTCTTTCTCAGAGTAGGCTGAGTCCATTCCAGGAGCACCTAGAGAAGCACCAACCCCTTCTAATCTGTCCACAATGGCTCCATTTCTGACTTTTTTGAATGCCTGGATTGGAAACGCACAAACAGTTATGCCTGGCAGAATTTTGTAAGTTTAGTTTTGTCCTTTATATCCTTTGTTTTATGCCCCTATGTTTTACCCTTGACTTATTCACAGGTTAGATCAAAATCCATAATTTTGGCCCCCACACCTGCCCTCAACTCATACATAAGGTCAACTTATAGTCAAGTATATACAGTAAGTCTTCATGAGAGATGATCAGGACATAAATTTCTATATTTTCTATGGCATTCTATGGCCAAAGATAAAATGTACTCAGGGCCTCAGACAATAAAAAAAAGTGGATTTCAAAGAATGTGATTTTGCACAGCAGCTGATAGTTTGCATGCCATAAGAAGAATGAGAGACTTTAAATATACATGGGGACATTCTCCCCAGTGAATGGAGGAGGAATCTTTTGAGGACATATGGTCTGATATTTTGAATGAACATCAGGAGCTAGAATTAAATTTACAGTTGGCAGCTTGGGAATAAAACTTATGGTCTCACAAAGTAAGGATGGCTGAAAAATGTTCAGAAAATATCAGCACATAATAGCCAATTTAAAGACATTACAGAATGTGAGAAATTTGGCTCTTGGTTGTGAGGATTTTGAACGACAAATATAGTTTGTGATGATAACAATTTTTTAAAAAAATTATTTAATGCAAGGTATATATTTGTTGTATCTGAGCATTAAAACTAAGGAAACAGCCAGCAACCAAAAAATTGAAAATATAGGAAAAGTTTATTTTTGTAATAAAAACACTGTCAAGTAAATATTGTTGACACTGCTTCCAGCGATTATTCAATTATAGCATTGTCAGTAATTATTATTGCATTTGCTCTTTTCTGCATTATTTTGTAATTTACATTATATCAGCAAGCCACAGTCAGTACAACTCAGATTGTGTCAGTTTGGAAGATGCCTTGGAAACTATTTAACATTCATCCTTCTTGACAGTTCTACCAATGTAACAAAATTCACCCCTGTTCAAAAGGCCACCTCATCCCCATTTGTGGCTTTGGTCTTTGCCGAAAAACTTTTTATTATGATTTTGGATTGAATTAGGTCAGCTCATCCCAGCCCAAATTAAGTTTTTCACTGCACCAATCAACTGCAAAAACATGAAACAAAGGAGTAGCTGAAGGCCTGAAAGTCACAATGCATGATTTGGATAATGAATGCTCAGACAACTGAGGATGTCATTGGTTTTTGCAAGCATAGCTGCTTGCCAGTTATCAAACAAAAAGTAGTTGACTCCAAAAATCCATGCACCATGTCTTTTAATGTTCCTAAAACTTACATTTGACTACATGACGGTATGTACCTGAAGATCAATTATACTTTCCCCTTGCCCACTGGGCCACCTGCAGAGTGCCTGTGACATACTGTTGCAGAGCCTGGAAGTTACAAGTTTTGTTGTTGTTGTTGTTAACTGCCTTCAAGTCAAATTTGACCCATTTCAATGAGATACCTACAAGACCTTACAGACTTACAACTGTGCGCCCGAGGGAGCACCACCAAGCCATGGAAATGCGACTATTGCTTCCTTTGCAGGGCACAAAAAGAACAAATAACAACAGCAATGAATTAAAACTCATTAAAAATTTTACTTTAAAAAAACAAACAAAATAGTATAGCACCTTTGTATATCACCTCAGGGTGGGCTGAGAGTCCATATATAAATGCCATAAATACAACCAACCAACCATATATATATATATATATATATATGGGAGCAGAGGAAAGAGGAAGGGAAGAAAGAGCAATTACTCTTTTTCTCTGAATTCATTTTCCCTTAGCATGAATTTTTTGCTTCTGTTCATATAATTTGTTCAGCACTGCAGTAATTCAAAGAATAAAGACTGGCTTATTCAAAAATAAGAGCTTGCTCTCTTCCCTGCTTTTTCACAGCATGCCCAAAGAAACAAAAGCAGGAAACGATCCAACACATATCTGCCTTCTAACTACTTAGTTCAGATTTTTTCTCCCCAAAAAATACTTCTGTCAGTTACCATTTTTTTTTCTCAGAACTGCCTCCAAGCTTTCAGTAGTATAGGACATGATCCTATACAAATTAAATTTCAGATATCTCAGCCTTACAGTTATTTTCTTGATACATTCACACAGAGAGATAAAATGAATGACAATTCTCATGTCTGAAAATAGATCTGAAGCTTGGTTGAATTAGAAAGTCATTAGAAGGCCATTATGTTTGTTATAAACAGGTAGCAATTCTTTGTAAGGTCTTTTCCCTCCATGGGATGCAATGACAAGACAGAAATAAAGTAGTTGGACAACATTTTAGATGCTATGAAGATTATCACATTAACTTCACTGTCGGGATAGACCTGGGATGTAAATTTCTTAAGGTGGATCTTATCGTATTCACCCATTGTCAGGTAGTATGTAGTCTGTATACAACCCGGTCTTCTCTGGGCTTGTCCCGCATATCTTTTCATGAACAGAAAAATCCCACTTTTTAAATTGTAGATGGCTAAAAATTCACATAATTGAAGAAGAATGAGAAGGTTTTAGTCAAACTGGAATATACCAATAGATTAAAAAATATAGAAAATACATATATATTTAATGTAACAACAAGAACAACAACAAAACAATGTTTGGAAAACAATTTTGGAATGAAAATCCAGGAATTTAGAGAAATGCAACAAAATGGAGACCAAGACATTTCACATCCCCACTAGCTGCTTTACTAGAAGTGGCATGTCGTTCAATAGACAATTTCCCACTGATCAATAGTTTTCTTTCTTGTGTGGAAGTGGAACCCTTTGGCCAGTAGAAAATCCAACTGAGATTTATAGTTTTAGTGGGTTGTGTGTTCAGAAAATGGGCAAATAATTAGTTGTTGGGCTTGTTATTCATACTGTACGTTGTTATATTACAAAGCCCTTCCTTTTCCTCTCCCTGCACCACACCCCCAGCACATAGCCTAAGCTGTCTAGAGGCCTCTGTAAATTTGTTCAGCAGACAGCTTTCTGTTTGCCTGAGTGTCCTGTAATCCCTGAGAAAAGCTGTGTCTGGCAGAGATGGTGCCAGGTTAATGTCTCTGCAAGTAATGTCTAGTTTTGCCCACCTTGCTACTGAATAGGACCAATTTACATTCGAGAATACAATTTCCCCCCTCTCCCAGCCCCTATAATCATAGGAAGGGATGAAGTCTCCCCTTATCCAACTTGTAAGCAACACTGCAGCTTAGAAAAAGCAAGCTGTTAGGGGTATAATGCCAACGTATTGGGTTACCTCTTTGTCACAGTCCTAGAAAGAAGAGACTGTCGTGTAGTGTTGTTGTTGTTGTTGTTATTATTATTATTATTATTATTATTATTATTATTATTAACCTTTATTTATAAATTTACACAGCGCTGTACATACAGTCTTTTTAATTGGATGGTTCCCTGCCCTCAGGCTTACAATCTAAAAAGACACAACACAAAAGGAGAAGAGAGTGGTGGAGGGGAAGGGGATGAGGGCCAGCAGTTTTTCTCTACCTCCGAGGCCTGGACCAAGGCAGATGGGGTGCCATGTTAAAAAGTGGATAGGGCCAGTTAGAAATAGAGTCACAGTCAAGTAGAAATGGTGATAGAGACAGGGGCAGCTACAAATGGATTAAACCTTGAGAAGATCAAGTTGCATAAAGTAAATGAGGAACAAAGTAATGGAAGAATTCTGAATAGGGTTTGGCAGAGCTGAGAGTATGCAAAGACTTCAGGGAGAACTGTTACAGTGTACTATATATGGAACCAGCATAAAACATAGATGTTTGTTTTATGCTGCACAACTGAGAACCACCTTATATCAGAAACCCATGGACCACTACACATTTGTGCATGGCTCCAGTTAAAACTCTAAACACACTACCAAATCCATAGTTTACAGCCAGGCCTTCCTATACAATTACATCTGCTCAGACCCACAGGACCAAATTCATGGAATTACACCAAGCGTTCCACATGTTACAGTACCCACCACACAAAGAAACAAATCAACAAGGCAAGACTTGTAACCAACTCCAACAGTTACTTACTTATGGGGGGGGGGGGTACACAACACAAATGGGGAGACAGGCACAAGACCTTGCCACAAACCCAGATGTCAGCATGATCACATATCTACTTAGAAATGTCATCATAGGCCGTAATTACATAACACACAATATTAGAAGCATTTTCACTTGTTTATCTTCTAATGTGATATATGTCATTCTATGTCAACAATGCCCTTCAGCACTCTACACTGGACAAACAGGCCATTCTCTGCACCAGAGGATAAATAGACATAAATCAGACATTCGAAATAGGAATGAACAAAAACCTGTTGCAGAACACTACAGTCTTCCTATGTATTCCATTTCTGAACTCAAGATAATGGTCCTTGAACAACAAGAAGAGGAATGGAAAGAGAAATAGTTTAATTAAAACATATCCACAAGTTCTAATCCATCAACACTGAGTTGAACACAGACAATAGCTTCCTGGAACACTATACACAGGATCACATTGGTTAACACCCAGCTTCACGAAGACATTCTTATCACATCTCCTTTCTAGTTTCTAGCCTAAACATACCACATTTCATAGCTCACTCCATCATCACACCCCCTGTCTTTAGGCAACATCTTTCCACCTTCTTTTGTCCTGCAACAACCATAGTTAAAGCTAAACTTCTCACCTTATCACTATACCCACAGGTTTTGGATTTGGATTTATATTTGGATTCATATAAAAGTCATCCAGACAAGACGGAGGTGCTGCAAAAAGGAACTGTAAAAAACTGTTCCTTTTGTGTCTGGGTTTGGGACACGTTTGGTGGCCCCTTTGCAGCCTCCACATGGCCTCTGAGCAATCCAGAAGCATACATCATGTGCATGCTCCATCCTTCGATCCGCCTGATGGTGACCCCTTTGGACCGTCTCTTTGAGGCCTTAGTCTACTTCCCTTAGTCTATTTATGGGTGCTTTGGGGGTATGTGTGATCTGAATGTCATGCCCCAAAGTGGCCAGAAGCCGCTCCTTTTGGCTTATGCATTTTGGGGCCAAGAAAGCTTATGCTACAACTTCTTTCACACAATCAGACTAATGGTACTACAAGATCCCTTTGCATACTGATATTCCAGACAAACACAGCTATATCTCTGTAATCTAGTTGATGCACTCTTATCCTCTGGCTAAAATGTGGATGAACTGGCATATGTCCATTGATAGCTTCTAACTGTATCATTTTAAAGTGGAACTGCAGTCTTCAAGCAACTGTTTGACTGGATTGGTTGCAAATGGAGTAGGGATGTAATTCTTGACTAATTTTCTTGTCAATGGAAGCAACAAATAATTTTAGCAATTTCTTCTCATTGCAACAAAATCTCCAAAAACTGAATGATTTTTGAAGACTATTGAAGTCTTAACTTTGTGCAAAATTCACGTCATATTTTGCAGCAGGAACATTTACTGTGAAAAAAATTCCCGCACAGTATTTCTGCAGAAATATACTTTTCTGCACAGTAGGTGCTGTTTCCTGTGCAGAAAATGCTGTTCTCTGTGCAAAACCACATGTGAGATTGTACAGTACAAGTCTCAAACTGGTACAGTTCTCATCAATGCAGGATACTTGTCAGGTTTTTTCCAACAGCTGAGAAATATGTTTTTTTTATTTTTAGGGGAAAAAAATCTTTGAATATTCTTCCCATCCTTAAAATGAAATGACTCGGTGTTGATTGTTTGTTTTGGCAAGCTATTGCTTAGGGCAATAGTAAAGCACTGGAATTTCTTGTGTTCACAAAATCAGTACTGATGAAACTAGTAACACGTACTTTTCTGCTCGCTCCACTCTCTTTTCTCCTCTCATTATTTCTTTCCTGTGACAAAAGTAAATTCTTTTGTATATTTCCTAAGGCATTGCTATCCATTAGTGCTGATTATCTTCTTAAAGGGCTGAAAGTATTCAACAATTTCCCTTTCCTTTCCTTCCTTTCCAAGGGCAATTTATTGCTTTATACATTTATACTGGAAAATAAAAGGCATGTCTAATTGTACATGCAGAAATGTGAATAGTCTGAAAAGAAAATGAACCCAAACAATTAGCTAATCCTTGCAAATGAAGCCCATTTTCTTTTGTTCTTGGAAATGTTAATTATTCCTTACAGCTATACTTTCAAGTGATGCGTAGGAGCTGATTTGTTTGTAGCCCATTGTATATTTCCCCCCTTTATCCCTCTCAAATTAGCAATGCTTGGCTCTGCTGTTGGAAATAATCAACCTCAATTAATGTAATCTTAACATATGCATGTACTTGCTTAATAACATGAACACAAAGATATTAGGATAATAGGGGGAAAGTCATGGACATTTTTTAGTCTTAGTCTTAAATTGTAAAGTCTCTGTGTAGAGTGTATACCTAAGAAAATTCTGATTTAGAACCATAACATGGGATAATAGCATTGTTATTGGCTTAATGAGGAATAACTTTGCTTGTGTTAACTAAAGGCCATACTAGACATTACACATGGCTGTGTGTAACATTTCCCTGCTGTTAAAATGAAAAGCAACCTTGTGGGACTCTGATCAGCAGTAGAAAAACAGCAGGAAGCACTCGGCTTAACTCTTTCTTGGCATACTACCTTTTGCTCTAAATTGCCCAGTTCTGTCTGCTTTTATTCCTACAGGGGAAAATATTAATACCACTTTCTCTTTGTTTGCTTTTTAAAGAACAAAAAAAAGAGAGAGAGAGAGTGATAGACATCTATGAGCCAGAAGTAGGACAGAAAATCAAAGTATATACTGTATATGTATCCTTTGTTTTTAAATGGTTATGTTTAAAATAACATGATTGTTGTTGTTGTGCACCTTCAAGTCATTTCTGACTTATGGCAGTTCTAAAATGAACCCATTGCAGGGTTTTTTTTGGGTCTTTCCAGGATGAAAAGGAGCCATTGTTGAGCACCCTTTGGGTTCGGCTGGTAAACAAATTACAAATCCATGTAACAGTTACGTTGTCAAGCCCACATTTTACAAGCTTGTTTGCAAGAAAGTCATGGGGAACCCTGTCAAAGGCCTTACTGAAATCAAGATATACTATATCCACAGCATTCCCTTCATCTACCAAGCTAGTAATTTTATCAAAGAAAGAGATTAGATTTGTCTGGCATGACTTGTTTCTCTGAAACCCATGTTGGCTTTTTGTGATTACGGCATTGCTTTCTAGATGTTGACAGACTCTTTGTTTAATGATCTGCTCTAGAATCTTTCCTGATATTGATGTCAGACTAATTGGGCGATAATTGTTGGGATCCTCTTTTTTCCCTTTTTGAAGATGGGTTTCATGGTTGAGCTGAAATTCGAGCCCTGGTCTCCAGAGTCGCACACTCAAACCACTGGCTCTCTTTGTTCTTGTGCTATGCTTTTTGTGCTTTACTATGGTTGTTGTTGTGGTGGTGGTGGTGGCGGTGGTGTCTCCAAGTCATTTCCAATTCATGGGTCCAGAGACTCCCTTCTGAGTGCTGGTTCCTGGTGACCGTAAGGTGAAAGTATAAGGTCTCTACAAGGTTTGTCATCACTGCTGTATTTGTTTATTCCTGCATGGCAGGAGAATGGATTAGATGGCCTTTGCAGCCCCTTTCAATTCTAAAATTCTGTGATTGTATAATTCTATAGCTTTAACTCTATGGACTGCTTAATACCAGTTTAACAATATTTTGTATGTTTTAACTGCAAGGCAAAGGGAAGTGGTCCACTGATGGCAAATTTTCAGTGTGTGCCATATACTCTTAATGGCACAGCAGGCTCCATTGAAATCAATAGGACTGGCTTTCAAATGAATGCACATTGAACTGCACTGGAAATTATGCCCATATTGCTTGTGAGTTAATTGTTTCCCTGGGAACTTTAATTTAGTCTGAAAGCATGTTATAGATACATTACATCTTTTGATCATATGTAAAATGCTCCTTTTCTCACTTTCTAATAGCTTCATCTTTTCCACACATGTTTGGAATTGGAAAACAGGTTATTGTGGTTTAAACTCTGCCCAGCTTTGAGTATTGTGGATTTAAAAAAAAAAAAATGTATACAGGGGTTACATTTCAAAATGGCAAATTCCATGGGACCTAGTGTTCTTCTCAATGGCACGTGACATGTTGGTGTGGCCATGTGCACACACTACCATTGAGAAGAATGGGACGGGGCATCCACAGATGTTCCAATCCATGGATGGCAAGTCCATGGGCGGGAAAAGTTGACGGTACATAATTAAAAACATTTTTCATGCTGCATGCCAGGATGGTGTACAGCGTACAAGGCTGAATTGGGCTCCCTCCATTAATTAATAAATTATTCCATTTTGCTTATGTGAAGAATGAAGATCCACTACTGGCCATTTGACAAATATTGACTTATTTAAGGAAAGGTAGTAAAAAAATAAGGTTGGCTATTGCCTTAAATTGATGAATAAGTAAGCTATAAACTCAAGAGAGAAGATTAATCACACATACACATTTTCTTACCACCGCAAGCAGCATAGTGTACTATGGAAGTGGGGTTTGTCTTTGGCTTCAGTGTCTACCAGTCCCTTGCTCAGTTTGATTGCAATGTCTTGCAAAAAGATGTAAGCGTTTGACAAGGCACAATTTAATGTGAAACCAAAAGGAAAGCTGCATGATTTATGATCTCCCAAAGATTACAGAACTCACTCTCATCCCTGCTTGAAGAACTTCTTGACACATGACTGATGCAAGAGATTTGTTCCTATTCTTCAGAGTGGAAGAAAAAATGCTGTAAGATTTTTAATACTTTAGACAATTTGCTGGGCTGAATTTTCATTTCCTCACATTTTCTTCCCCCTTCAGGTGGGCCCTGTTATATGCCTATTTGTAGACATGCATTTGTAAGGGAGGTCAAAAGTGAAACTCCTCATGGTATGTAAAATGAAGAGTGCATTAGGGTGACATGTTGACATTTAACAATTGCAAAGTAAAGAGTATAATGGAACAAGGGTCATTTCCTGCAGAGTGGTAAAGACAGATGAAATGAGGAATATTTGCAAGGTGTTTTTTATGGTGTTATGATGTGATAAAGAACAACATGACATCTATTGATCTTGAAGGATAATCCCCATAGATCCATACCACAATATGCATTGTTTGGCACGGCAGTTGGAATTCCATTGGTCTCTTACACTGCTACATAGTTTAACACTCCATTACACTGATTTAAAGCACATTTTAGAGTAGAGCACAGTGACAGGAGTGGGAATAAGCAGAGAAAGCCATCTCTAATACCGGAGAAAGCTCTCCTCACATCTCCCAAACAACTTGGAAACCAATAGGGCAGCTTTCCTGATTTCTGTACTCCACATCCCACTACGAGTAGCCACAGTGTCCCCATGGCCATATTACTCATGCTGTTGCCACCTATGAAAGCATAGTCCTGCTGTCCAACAGGAGCAGAGCCAAAGGGACAGAGCAGATAGGCAGGAAAAAGCTCGATCTTGCTTTTCCAAAGGCAGGTCAAAACCCTGCTGTTTGCATGGTCCCCTCCCAAGATGGGCCCAATACACACAGCCTGACTGCATAGTGCAATGTCAATCCACACTGCTGGGTAATTTTTTTGTTGCCCTACCACCATACATGTGCACCATCACATAATCACACCACCTGCAACCTCCAAGTACCTCTCATCTCCCTCTGAGATGCCATTCCATTGGATGGATGCACCTTTGATCGGGCACACAGTCACATGTGCGATGTTCTGCTGGTACAGGTCATCGGTGCATCAGTGAGCAAGTGATACATTAACAAAACACAATCATGGAGGCTCCCCCTTGTATGCCCCCTTCACTCCCCCTTCACCCCATACCCCCGGTTGGACTGTCTGGTTTGTGTATATTGTAATTCCATCCATTGGAGTTGTTGCACTTTCATTTCTTTGCTTTACCACAGCCCAGAACTTTTATATGCAGGGACAAAGATGTGAATTTTCTGCCTTGAGTTGAACTATCCCAGTTTCTTTTTGCTCTGGTTTTTAGCTCCAGAGCATGGCTTTGATCTAGTTTCCTGCTGCTTTTGAGGCACGTGTTGCCTTCAAAGGGAATGGAAACCACTTTATTTTGCCCATCTGTGTCACCCCAGAAAGGTGTGTCCCAAGCCATTTAGAGCTTTAAATGACATTACCAGCACTTTGAATTCAGACCAGAAGTGTATTGGCAGCCAGTACTATTCTTTTAAAAACAGTTTTATACAGTTTCTGTATGAAGTTGAATACTAGGTGATTTGTGCCTAATAGCAGTGATCTATTCAAGTCGTTTACTCCAAGTTTCAAGTCTCTACCATCAAGTCTCAAGTCAAATCACAAGCCCTTGAAAGGTACTTCCAAGTCCAGGTGCATTTCTTAGAGGGGAATAGTAAATGCATTAAGCAATGGGTCTGAAGTGAAGATAGAGGTCTATAGCCTGCAGCATATCAGAGCAGCCTTCTAAAGCTTTTCAAAAGCTTTAGAAGGATCCTTCCATCTTAAGCACATTGCCCAATACTATTATTCTCCAACAAATGTGCCCTGCACTCTGGAGTCTTACTTGCTCCTCCAACTGAATGATGGCAGCAAGCCAGTCACTAAATATATAGAAGCTGGGAGTCAAGTCAGTATCATTTATTGCCAAGCTGAGAGCAAGTCAAGTCACTGAAGTGACCTGAGTTTGAGTCAATTGTCTCAAGTCCAGATCACTTCCTAATAGTGGGTCACTATAGCTAACTGTAAGCTTTTCCTGAAATATGATGAGGTCCATCCACTGAGCATTTACAGAGAAATTTCTGAGAAAGCAGAGCTCTTTCTTAATTAATTCAGGAAGAATTTGGCCATCAGTTAAACAAACTTCCATATAGATTCATGAAAAAAGTCCACTTCAGGGAGTAGGAAAAGCTGAAAAATGTTTTACTTAAATGAAAAGTGGAAAACATGTAACCTAAGGACTGTATATATCTCTTTGATAGAGTTCAGTATGCCCTTAGGGCTCCAACTCTCCACTCAGCCCCAGACTCATTTTACACACCAAAATGTGTAATTAAAAAAGAAGGGGGGGAATACCCATTTAGATTCTGTTTCATAGTGTTTGCGTGGGAAGACACCATGAGAGACCAGCTCTACAGAAAAGCAACAGGGAGTGATGTGACACTTTTTCCTATCACCCAAAATTTGGATGAGATATAGGCCTCTTGATTTTTGGAGGAGCAAAAACAAAATGGCACTGGGTGGCCTCTCTATGGCTCAGAGTATGACTGTCCACTTGATAAATGCTGGTTTTTCATAACAGGAGGTTTCTTTAAAGCAGAACAGTCAGCCATTGAATCTTCTGCGAACTAGAAATCTGGAATGATGCAATTAAAAAAAAAACTTCATCATGTGAATTATCTGAATGTCTACATCAATGATAAAATACTAGCCCCATATGAGGCACCCTCATGGGATTGCCCATAGAGTGGAATAGTAAAGTGGCAATTTTACAGTGAACTAAAGTGACAGAGGTTTTTGTGAGTTTTTTGGGGGGTTGTGGCCGTGTTGTAGAAGAGTTTATTTCTGATGTTTCACCAGCATCTGTGGCTGGCATCTTCAGAGAATACTGGCATGGAAGTGAGTGAGTGAGTGAGTGAGTGAGTGAGTGAGTGTATACACACTGTGTGACTCCGCTGTTGGGAGGAGTGATTTACATGTTAATCTATGTATTGTTCTGTTGTTGAATGGTAAGGCCTCAGGGTAGGAGGATATGCAAGGAGGATTTATGTCTGTTTAATTAATAGTCCATTGTCTGCTGGGAAAACCCCCGATCCCCAATCACTTCCATGCCAGCATTCTCTGAATATGCCAGCCACAGATGCTGGTGAAATGTCAGGAACAAACCCTTCCAGAACATGGCCACATAGCCCCAAAAAACCCCCACAAAACTATGGATGCTGGCCGTGAAAGCCTTCGACTTCACATTAAATTGACAGAACAAGACAAAGAAGAAATACTCCTTGCTTTTTTGGTTGATGTGCCAATTAGTACTTGGTTACATACAAATAAATACTAATTGCTCTTCTAGAACAGTTCAGCCATGAAATGCTTGTGCAAGCATGCTGAACAGGAATATTATTGGTGAGAGAAAGAAATTAACCACCGAGCAATGAGGTAAATATTAGAAAATCAATTTTTGCTACATTTTTCAAGAAACTACAGCTCATGCCATTTGTGTTTGTTCATCCAATTTAACACCAAAGCTAAATATAATGCACAAAGACATTTTTAACCCCTCTGTCAATTGTTCATCCTGGATGCACAGGAGGATGTATAGAAAAAAGGGAAAGAAAGTAAAATAATTAGACGAGCTTTTTCTGCCATGACAAACAGGATAAAAGGGTCTCAGTGTTGTATTAACAAAAATGCTTCTCTAAAACATATTGATGCATTGATCTTTGTTATTGCAGTTCACAATTTTTGCTGAGCCTGTTTATTTCTAAGTTCTTTTTGTCTTATCTTAATAAAACCCTTTAAGCTTCCTACAGAATTCTCCAAATATTTGCTGAAATTAACCTGCAAATTTGGCTCATATCTTTCTTTTGGCAGAATCCAGCATGACTTTATCTTAAATCATAATTTAGGAAGAATTCCGTGACAAGACAAAAATGTACCACAAGATTTCCATTCTGATATCTTATGGCAGGTTCATGCTCCCAAGAGTAAAAAGCGGTTGCCCGACTCGGCGGGCTGACCGCTTTGCCGCTAGACGCAGCGAACGGCTACAAGCCCCAGAGTGCTCTGGGGCTTGCCCCAGCTCCCTATTGGTGCGCGGGGTGAAAGGGAGGCCCTTCCGCCCCGCGACGCTCTGGGAGCTGGGCTCGGTGACCGGGAGTTCCGGTCCTCCAAGGCAGATGATTGGTTCTGCGGGCCTGGAGGAGGAGTCTCCTGGTCAGGTGGTACTGAGGGCGGGGCTTAGGCCTAGATAGGCCATGCTGCCAGCCCCGCCCCTCAGTCGGCGCTTGGCTCCGGATGGTTAGGAGCCAAGCAGGAAGGGAGGAGGAGCTGAGCCTTCTCCCACCCACCCACCGCTTGGGTTTGGGTTTTTTGTCACAACTCTGGGGCGGCAGCATAGGCCAGGATCTGCACGGTGTGGTACCAGGGCTACGGAGCTCTGGTTTGGGAGTCAGTCAGGACCCGGGGGCGAATAGGGCAGGCATATGGCCATTGTGGGGGCCATAACGCGAGAGCGCCTCCCGGTGACTAGGGGCTTAGCGAATATGTGAACGCATGGCAGAAGATGCGGTCATACGGTGTGCCTTAGCCCCTAGGTCATCCCAATACCTGGTGGGTGCCAGGTTGTGGTTAATCAGACAAACGTGGGGTTGTTTGATTTCGCAGATCCCGACCTCATGCTTTGTGCCAACCCTACCAATGGTTTGCTTAATAAAGT
>NC_056522.1:148998629-149007196 GCF_019175285.1 Sceloporus undulatus | reverse complement strand
CCCTTCACCAGTTCAGCCATGAAAAATGCTTGTGCCAGCATGCTGCAGGATATTATTGGTGATGAGAAAGAAAATAACCACCGAGCAATGAGGTAAATATAGAAAACAATTTTTGCTACATTTTTCAAGAAACTACAGCTCATGCGTTTGTGTTTGTTCATCCAATTTAACACCAAAGCTAAATATAATGCACAAAGACATTTTAACCCCTCTGTCAATTGTCATCCTGGAGCCAGGAGGTGTAGAGAAAAAAGGGAGGAAAGAAAGTAAAATATTAGACGAGCTTTTTCTGCCATGATAAAAACAGGATAAAAGGGTCTCCGGTTGTGCGTTAACAAAATGCTTCTCTAAAACATATTGATGCATTGATCTTTTTATTGCAGTTCACAATTTTGCTGAGCCTGTTTATTCTAAGTTTTTTTTGTCTTATCTTAATAAAACCCTTTAAGTTCCTACAGAATTTCCAAATATTTGCTGAAATTAACCTGCAAATTGGCTCATTCTTCTTTTGGCAGAATCCAGCACGACTTTATCTTAAATATAATTTAGGAAGAATCCGTGACAAGACAAAAATGTACCACAAGATTCCATTCTGATATCTTATGGCAGGTTCATGCTCCCAAGTAGTAAAAACGGTTGCCCGACTCGGCAGGCTGACCGCTTTGCCGCTAGACGCAGCGAACGGCTACAGCCCCAGAGTGCTCTGGGGCTTGCCCCAGCTCCCTATTGTGTGGGGGGTGAAGGGGAGCTCCTCTGCCCCGCGACGCTCTGGGAGCTGGGCTCGGTGACCGGGAGTTCCGGTCCTCCAGGGCAGATGATTGGTTTCTGCGCGGCCTGGAGGAGGAGGAGTCTCCTGGTCAGTTGGTACTGAGGGCGGGGTTAGCCTATATAGGCCATGCTGCCAGCCCGGCCCTCAGTCGGCGCTTGGCTCCGGATGGTTAGGAGCCAAGCAGGAAGGGAGGAGGAGCTGAGCCTTCTCCCACCCACCCACCGCTTGGGTTGGGTTTTTTGTCACAACTCTGGGGCGGCAGCATAGGCCAGGATCTGCACAGTGTGGTACCAGGGCTATGGAGCTCTGGTTTGGGAGTCAGTCAGGACCCGGGGCGAAGAATGGGCAGGCTATGGCCATTGTGGGGGCCATAACGCGAGAGCGCCTCCCGGTGACTAGGGCTTAGCGAATATGTGAACGCTGGCAGAGAGCGGTCATACGGTGTGCCTTAGCCCTCGGTCATCCCCAATACCTGGTGGGTGCCAGGTTGTGGTTAATCAGACAAATGTGGGGTTGTTTGATTTCGCAGATCCTGACCTCATGCTTTGTGCCAACCCTACCAATGGTTTGCTTATAAAGTTGTGGCCTTTCCTCCAGCACGGTCTCCTGTGGTTATTCGGCAGCAGCATCTGAGGCAAGAGAGGATGCTTTCTAGTCACCAGTGAGATTCACCAAAGTCTCCTCGCTTTTGTTTCATCTTCTACATGGAAGCAATTTGATATGGTGAGGTGCCTCATCCTTTGCCACAGGCAGCAAAATGCTTTGGGATGGCCCTTGATCCATCAGGAAGAGATCTATTTTTTAATCTCCAAAAAACAAAACTAGCCTTTTTGAGCGAATGACTAGATGTCATAACCACAAGGAGACAAGGCACCAAATATTGGACATTCAGAAAAATGTAGGATTTACAAATAAAAGCTAAAAACTCTAATATAAATATAAATTCATGGTTATTTAGTCATGATCAAAATTGAGGACATTTAGATTCCTGCTGAGATGTATGACTGACCTGGAAATGAGGGCATCTGGTCACCCTGCTTTTTGAGACAACTCTATCCTGGCCCTTTTTACTATATAGAAACTAAATCTGCAAAAGGGAAGGAGTAAATGTCCCCCTTCTTTACCCTGACCCTGTTTATGTTGCTTGCCTGCTGTGTGCACACAGCTGTTAACATGTATATACTCTCCTTCACTGGGTGCATGGGGCAGAGGCCATCGCTATTTTCCACTCCTTTCCCATGTATTCACTTTGCACTGAGGAAAAGGACCACTGGTCTCATAAACCTGCACAGATTCACAACAATTTTTATACATTTTTGTAAATTCGCCGGCAGTTCCTCTTGAGCTTGGAAGACGGCCTGGGATTACACATTTGAAGAGAGGGTCAGCCTAGGACTACTTCTTCCCCACTCCCATCTTGGAGGGTGTTCTCACTTAAGATTTGAAACGATTTAAATAGTTTTTAATAGATCCGTTCAAAATAACCCTGGTCTTATCCCGCGTTCCGAAGCGTTTATTCTTCGTTCCCATCTGGTTTTTTTAAATCGAAGTTTTTACCTGCAAGCGTTCCTACTTGGCATGAATTCGGGTTGTTAAATAAATCGATTCTTCTCTCTCCCATACCTTATTTGGAGCTGTCAATCAATAGTACGTCAGATGACGTAACGTTAATCCAGAATATCTGGAAGCGATTTACTTTGGCATTGTTTCCATTTCATTGCAGCCAGGGAGAATCCCTTCAGAGAGCACAGAGATCAATGGGAGAGGCTTCTGGCAAAGCGAAGCTCTTTCCAGAGGAACTATGGGATAGGTTTTGGAGGGCAGCCTCCTGTCTCACAGATAGCCAGGGAGAATCCCTTCAGAGAGAGCCCAGAGTCAATGGGAGAGGCTTCTGGCCAAGCGAGCTCTTTCCAGAGGAACTATGGGATAGGTTTTGGAGGGCAGCCTCTGTCTCCCAAGACAGCCAGGGAGGAATCCCTTCAGAGAGCCCAGGAGCTCAATGCGGGAGAGCTTCTGGCCAAGCAAAGCTCTTTCCGAGAGAACTATGGGATAGGTTTGGAGGGCAGCATCCTGTCTCCCAAGACAGCCAGGGAGAATCCCTTCAGAGAGCCCAGAGATCAATGGGAGAGGCTTCTGGCAAAGCAAAGCTCTTTCCAGAGGAACTATGGGATAGGTTTTGGAGGGCAGCATCTTGTCTCCAAGACGCCAGGGAGAATCCCTTCAGAGAGCCCAGAATCAATGCGAGAGGCTTCTGGCAAAGCAAAGCTCTTTCCAGAGGAACTATGGGATAGGTTTTGGAGGGCAGCATCCTGTCTCCCAGACAGCCAGGAGAATCCCTTCAGAGAGCCCAGAGACCAATGGGAGAGGCTTCTGGCAAAGCGAAGCTCTTTCCAGAGGAACTATGGGATAGGTTTTGGGGGCAGCATCTTGTCTCCCAAGACAGCCGGAGATCCCTTCAGAGAGGCCAGAGATCAATGCGAAGGCTTTGGCAAAGCAAGCTCTTCCAGAGGAACTATGGGATAGGTTTGGAGGGCAGCATCCTGTCTCCCAAGACCCAGGGAGAACCCCTCAGCGAGCCAGAGCATCAATGGGAGGGCTTCTGGCAAAGCAAAGCTCTTCCAGAGGAAACTTGGATAGGTTTTGGAAAGGCAGCATCCTGTCTCCCAAGATCAGCCCGGAGATCCCTTCAGCGAGCCCAGAGATCAATGGGAGGGCTTCTGGCAAAGCGAAGCTCTTTCCAGAGGAAACTATGGGATAGGTTTTGGGGGCAGCATCTTGTCTCCCAAGACAGCAGGGAGAATCCCTTCAGAGCGCCCAGAGATCATGCGAGAGGCTTCTGCAAAGCAAAGCTCTTTCCAGAGGAACTATGGGATGGTTTGGAGGCAGCATCCTGTCTCCCAAGACAGCCAGGGAGAATCCCCTTCAGAGAGCCCAGAGATCAATGCGAGAGGCTTCTGGCAAAGCAAAGCTCTTTCCAGAGGAACTATGGGTAAGTTTTGGAGGGCAGCCTCCTGTCTCCCAAGACAGCCAGGGAGAATCCCTTCAGAGAGCCCAGCGATCAATGGGAGAGGCTTCTGCAAGCAAAGCTCTTTCCAGAGGAACTCTGGGATAGGTTTTGGACGCACATCTGTCTCCCCAAGATAGCCAGGGAGATCCCTTCAGAGAGCCCAGAGATCAATGGGAGAGGCTCTGCAAAGCGAAGCTCTTTCCAGAGAAAACTAGGGATAGGTTTTGGAGGGGCAGCATCTTGTCTCCCAGACAGCCCGGGAGAATCCCTCAGAGAGCCCAGAGCAAGGGAGGCTTCTGGCCAAGCGAAGCTCTTTCCAGAGGAACTATGGGATAGGTTTGGAGGCAGCATCCGTCCTAAGACAGCCAGGGAGAAATCCCTTCAGAGAGCCCAGAGATCAATGCGCGAGGCTTCTGGCCAAAGCAAAGCTCTTTCCAGAGGAAAACTATGGGATAGGTTTTGGAGGCGGCAGCATCCTGTCTCCCAAGACAGCCAGGAGAATCCCTTCAGAGAGCCCAGAGATCAATCGAGAGGCTTCGCAAAGCAACAGCTCTTTCCAGAGGAACTATGGGCTAGGTTTTGGAGGGCACCATCCTGTCTCCCAGCACGCCAGGAGAATCCCTTCCAGAGCGCCCAGAGATCAAGGAGAGGCTTCTGGCACAGCGAAGCTCTTTCCAGAGGAACTATGGGATAGTTTGGAGGGCCGCATCCTGTCTCCCAAGATAGCCAGGGAGACGAAATCCCTTCAGAGAGCCAGAGATCAATGGGAGAGGCTTCTGGCAAAGCGAAGCTCTTTCCCAGGGCCTTGGATAGGTTTGGGGGCAGCATCCTGTCTCCCAACCGCCAGGAGAACTCCTTCAGAGAGCCCAGAGATCAATGCGAGAGGCTTCTGGCAAAAGCAAAGCTCTTCCAGAGGAAACTATGGGTAGGTTTTGGAGGGCCGCATCCTGTCTCCTAAGGACAGCCAGGGAGAATCCCTTCAGAGAGCCCAGCGATCAATGCCGAGAGGCTTCGGCACAAGCAAAGCTCTTCCCGAGAACTATGGGATAAGATTTGGAGGGCAGCATCCTGTCTCCCAAGATAGCCAGGGGAATCCATTCAGAGAGCCCAGAGATCAATGGGAGAGGCTTCTGGCAAAGCGAAGCTCTTTCCAGAGGAACTATGGGATAGGTTTTGGAGGGCAGCATCTTGTCTCCCAAGACAGCCCGGGAGAAATCCCTTCAGAGAGCCCCAGAGATCAATGCGAGAGGCTTCTGGCAAAGCAAGCTCTTTCCGAGGAACTATGGGATAGTTTTGGAGGGCAGCATCCTGTCTCCCAAGACAGCCAGGGAGAATCCCTTCAGAGAGCCCAGAGATCAATGGGAGAGGCTTCTGGCCAAAGCAAAGCTTCTTTCCAGGGACCTATGGGATCAGGTTTTGGAGGCAGCATCCTGTCTCCCAAGATAGCCAGGGAGAATCCCTTCAGAGAGCCCAGCGATCATGGGGAGAGGCTTCTGGCAAAGCGAAGCTCTTTCCAGAGGAACTATGGGATAGTTTTGGAGGGCAGCATCTTGTCTCCCAAGACAGCCAGGGAGAATCCCTTCAGAGAGCCCGAGAGTCAATGCGAGAGGCTTCTGGCAAAGCAAAGCTCTTTCCAGAGGAACTAGGGATAGGTTTTGGAGGGCAGCATCCTGTCTCCCAAGACCGCCAGGAGGAATCCCTTTCAGAGAGCCCAGAGATCAAGCGAGAGGCTTCTGGCAAAGCAAAGCTCTTTCCAGAGGAAATACTAGGGATAGGTTTGGAGGGCAGCATCCTGTCTCCTCAGACAGCCAGGGACAATCCCTTCAGAGAGGCCCAAGAGATCAATGCGAGGGGCTTCTGGCAAAGCAAAAGCTCTTTCCAGAGGAACTATGATAGGTTTTGGAGGGCAGGCATCCGTCTCCCCAGACAGCCAGGGAGAATCCCTTCAGATAGCCCAGAGATCAATGCGAGAGGCTTTGGCAAAGCAAAGCTCTTTCCAGAGGAACTATGGGATAGGTTTTGGCGGCAGCACATCCTGTCTCCCAAGACAGCCAGGGAGAATCCCTTCAAGAGCCCAGAGATCATGGGAGAGGCTTCTGGCAAAGCAAAGCTCTTTCCAGAGGAAACTATGGGATAAGGTTTTGGAGGGCCAGCATCCTGTCCCAAGATAGCCGGGAGAATCCCTTCGAGAGCACAGAGATCAATGGGAGAGGCTTCTGGCAAAGCGACCTCTTTCCAGGAAACCTATGGGATAGGTTTGGAGGGCCAGCATCCTGTCCCCAAGACAGCCGGGAGAATCCCTTCAGAGAGCCCAGAGACTCAATGCGAGAGCTTCTGGCAAAGCAAACTCTTTCCAGAGGGAACTATGGCATAGTTGGAGGGGCCAGCATCCTGTTCCCAAGATAGCCAGGGAGAATCCATTCAGAGAGCCACAGAGTCAATTGGAGAGGCTTCTGGCAAAGCAAAACTCTTTCCAGAGGAACTATGGGATAGGTTTTGGAGGGCAGCATCCTGTCTCCCAAGACAGCCAGGGGAGAATCCCTTCAGAGGCCCAGAGATACATGCGAGAGGCTTCTGCCAAGCACAAGCTCTTTCCAGCGTAACTATGGGATAGGTTTGGAGGGCAGCATCCTGTCTCCTAAGACAGCCAGGGGGAAATCCCTTCAGAGAGCCCAGAGTCAATGGGAGGGCTTCTGGCCAAAGCAAAGCTCTTCCAGAGGAACATGGGATAGGTTTTGGAGGCAGCATCCTGTCTCCCAAGACAGCAGGGAGATCCCTTCAGAGCAGCCCAGAGATCAATGGAGGGCTTCTGGCAAAGCAAAGCTCTTCCAGAGGAACTATGGGATAGGTTTGGAGGGGCAGCATCCTGTCTCCCAGCCACCAGGGAGAATCCCTTCAGAGAGCCCAGAGACCAATGCACGAGGCTTCTGGCCAGGAATTAGAGGAACCCAGTTCTTTCCAGATGAACTATGGGAGAATCCCTTCAGAGAGCACAGAGATCAATGAAGGGAGGCTGCTGGAAAAGCAGGGAGGAGCCCACATTTTTCCAAAGATCTCTTTCCAGGGTTGAGAGAAGAGCAGATTCCATTTGGGGAGAAAGGCTCTATCCCCCCCCCCCCATCTGATTCAGAGCCCTCCCTGCCTGGCGAGATCAGATGGCCTCCTCGCGCGGAGCCTTCCCTTCCTGCCTCTCCTCCGTTAGAATGGGCTCTCCCCACACAGAGGGAGGTTGCAATCCACCGGGGGAAGCCTGAGCAGCCGGGACTTCAGGTGTTTAAACGCTGAAGAGGTTAAGCGCCTGTAAATCATTAATAAAAAATAAAAATAATCCTTATCTCTTTTGAAAGACACAGCGGACAAACAACGGGGTGAGGGACAGCAAAAAGGCGACAGCCCGACAGATGGGGACAGAAAGGGCAACTCCCCCACGGACAGCCCCCTCGCACTCCGCTCCTCCCATTCATCTAACGACGATTTCAAAGGCTGTCTTCCTATTAAATGCTCGCGTTCCTAACTCGATCATAAAGGAAAAACGTAGGTCGGACCCTAGTGTTTTTTTAACCCGCGTTAAATGAGGAGGAAAACTCGATTCAAAATTTTATCCCGCTCTACAATTCGATTTGTAGTGGGGACGATTGCGGGTGCTCTCTAGAACCGTTCTAGGTTTAAATCGCGGATCCTAATAGGAACGCCACTCCTTGGATTCGATTCAGAACGCGGGGTTTCACCTAGTGGGAACATCCCCTTGCTCTTTTATTTTTTGCTACACAAAAGAAGAAGCAGAGTTTAGAAATAACAACCAGATTGTTGTTCGAGCCATTCTACAAATCATCATCTCTCAAAAGGACTCCATTTAAATTACCTCAGACAATACTCACATTATTTCAAAATAAGTGATTTTATACTGTTTCTGTTTACATTTTATCTCTGCATCTTCACTCCTCCACTGTCAAATATTTTACACGGGTGCATTTTATTACTTTTTTCCTGATTGTTTCTTCTGCTTTTTAAAAAAGCTATTATAAGCCTTCCTTTAAATATGTGCTTTTAAAAAAAAGACGTTTTCATATGCCCTTGCTATTTAAGCAATCAAAAATTAAGGAAGGGGGGAATCAGTTATTGTAAAACTTTTGACAGATAGTTACTTATTGTTCAGAATTTGATAACATTTTGGAGGTTGTGAAAAAGGATACATTTCCACCCAGCTCTGCAAAGAGCACCCATCCATTACCAGGTAATGGTTTTCACCAGCAGCATTTAACTGCATAAAAGACAAGATTAATTATATACGTTGCTACTGCAAATGTGGCAAGACACATGAGAATATGACATTTTTCTTTCTCAAACTTGAAGAATTTACTGTGATCTACTTTATCTTCCCAAATCTAACATATTCCTTAAGTCAAGAGTAGGCAAGGTGGTTCTCTCCAGATATTATGAATGATATCTTTTCTATATCTTTAAAAAGGACATCAAGACAGATCTCTTCTGGCAGGCCTTTTTGCCAGTTTGCCCCAGTTTGCCCCAAGATGTCTCAGTTCAACTATGTCTATTTTTAACTAATTTTAATCTCTATTTTATAATGTTGTTGTTTTTGTTTTAAGGTAAGGGGATAGGGGATTATGTAGCATTGGTTTGTATGTACTATGTGTTTTATTGATGTGATATTGATGTATTTTATTGATGTACTTGTGCTGTTGTAACCTGCTTCGATTCATAAGGGAGAGCTGCGATATAAATATTATTATTATTATTATTATTATTATTATTATTATTATTATTATTATTATT
>NC_056522.1:148986967-148998619 GCF_019175285.1 Sceloporus undulatus | reverse complement strand
TGCCACAGACAAGTTGGCCTAAAGTCAAGGAGGACTGAAATTCCAATCCAGATAAGGATGTGGAAATCTCTCAGTGTTATGGATTTCTCAATTCACTACATACCCTCTTTCTGTATTGTGTTCCAAGAACGTATTTGCCCTCACACATAGTTTTGCATACATTTTTAGCACAAAAACAACCACTTCCCTTTCCATTTTTCTCCTCTCTGGGTTTCCTTCCTAATTACCTTTAAAATTTCCATTTTGGTTAACATTTCTCAGTATAACCCAATAACTGGAAAAACTCTTATCTTGTCTTTCTTGTTCCCCAAGTCTTTAGTGAAGGGGGACTCCATTTCATTGATGAAATCATCCTATGCCATGCAAACTTTAAATATTTGCAGGGCTATCATAATGAGGATAGAGCAAGCTTGATTTCTACATATTCTACATATTATTATAACATAAACATATTATATTACTGCTCTAGAGACTATGACATGAAGCAATGGATTCAAACTACAGAAAAAGATATTGCACCTAAACATCATTCCTGATGGCAAGAGCTGCCTGACAATGGAACACGCTGCCTCACGCTGTGGTGGAGTCTCCTTCTTTGGGGCTCTTTAAACAGGTTCTGGATGGCCATCTGTTGAAGAGACTTTGACTGTGTCTTTCTACATGGCAGGGGGTTGGACTGGATGGCCCTTGGGGTCTCTTCTAACTCTATAATTCTATTATTCTAAGCTCTGCTCTTGTGTATTCATGGCCAGATCTTCCTGAGAGACAGCAAAGTGTCCCCTGGCATCGTAGAACCAGTATGACAGTGGGCAATGTTTTTCCTAACACACTGGAGTGGCATTCCTCAATTCACCCATGTTCTAATACAAGGGATTATTCTCCAAACAAGCGGACTCAGCCTTTAGACATGAATAGAGACATATATTCTCACCAATGTAGTAACAAAGCAGCAAGTGAGCTTTCCACTGGACTTTATCACACTAGAAGACATCCCGCAGGAAAACGGGAGTTAAACATCATTTAAAGTACATTCGAATTTAAACAAAACTTGCAAATTCGGGGAGTTTATCACACTAGAGACTGCCCAAGTGAAATAACGCAAAGTTAATCTGAAAGCAGAGAAGAGAAAAATGGCAGCTTTTTAACTTTCCGGTTGTCCTGAAAGTAAAAAGCTGCTGGTTTTCTCTGCTTTGCGTTCAGGTTAACTTTGCATTATTTCACATTAACTGTGATGTCGTGTGATAAACTTGGGCATTTCTGGGTTTTCTTTGCTTTAAATCTCATTTGTTTTCCATTTTCCTATGGAACTTCACTAGTGTGATAAACTCCACTGTCAACACTCGTTCTTTAGTGGAAATAGAAATGAAAAAAAAATGTGTGGGTTACCTTTTCCCTTTATACTGAAGAGACTTTGAAGGTCTTTTGGCCTTAAAAGTCTCTAATCATCAGATGCTCCCCAGTTTAATGTGTGCTCCATTCATAATTCCACAAAATCATTCCACAAAAGTATCTAGCTTGATTTTGAACTGATTGAAAATCTTTTTTTACCAGCACTTTTCCAGCCTGTGCTGATTTCTACCTTCAGATGAGATAAGCAGTATCCACATTAAGTCAAGCCAGAACCAACAATGAGGAGATTCACTTACAGCACCACCCCCCCATAAGATCTTGTAGTAATGCTTTGTATGGGGGCTTCTTGATTTATTTCCATTCCAGTTTTAATCAACTTAAAAATAGTGAGAAGAGTAAAGAAGGGGCAAAGTGTATTCCTAAATAAGTAGGTGGATAAGCACATGAAAATTGCTGATAACCACAAGTATCCAGTGGTGGGAGATGATCTAAGGCTGGGATGCTCAGTGCAGAACTGAATTATTAAGAGATTTGACTTTTGTGTCCCACTTTTTGTTTCTTCCACAACCAGTTTCTGTATGTATACCAATTTTGTTATATATATATTTTAAAAATGATACTAGTCTAGTAATTTTACTGGCATTGTGTATAGTTTCAAAATGCATCAGAATAAAAGATATACTCTGTCAGGCTTTAGGAACATGCACCCTTTTAGTTTATGGATTGTACATCCTTACTACAACCTTTCTTTTCTCTAAATACCTCCTCTCCACCCACCCCCTTTCAACTTGATGTATTCTGCCTCTGGCCAAGCTCACTTGAAAGATCCAGAGATAAAAATCACCTTCTGAATAAGATCCTGGCATGGTGAATTGCTGTGCCTGCTGCTATCTCATGTTTCAACAGCATCAGTGGCTGCTATGCTTGAAGTAGCTTGAATTTCCCACTGGCTCAGAGGTAAGAGAGTGTTGAGGCAAACTCTTTGCTGCCCTCATTTGAATGCGTATTGAAAAGAATTGATGGGGGTGAATGACAGTGTATGAGGGCAAAAATGGTTTTGTGAGCATTACAAAATTATTTGCTTTGAGCTTTTATGAATCTAAATGTATTTTCTCTCTCTTTTTTGCATGTTGTGCTGGCTAATATTTTTTAATAAATGTGGGCATACACTATTGTTGTCATAGTAGTAGTAGTAGTAGTAGTTGTATGTCTTTAAGTAGTTTCTGACCTATGGTGACCCTATCATGGGATTTTTTGGAAGGTTTCTTCATTGCCATTGCTATACTTTGAGGTGGAGAGAGTAAGACCTGCCCAAGTGGAGTTCCATGGCTGAACCAGGATTCAAACCTGGTCTCCAGAGTCATAGCCCAATGCTTAAATCACTACGCCATACTGATTCAGGGCATACTCTATAACATGTTCTATGACTATATTTATTTCACAGAATCATAGAATCATAGAGTTGGAAGAGACCACTAGGGCCATCCAGTCCAACCCCCTGCCATGCTGGAAATCCAAATCAAAGCATCCCCGACAGATGGCCATCCAGCCTCTGCTTAAAGACGTCCAAGGAAGGAGACTCTGTCACCCTCTGAGTTATACACCTATTTGTTCACTATGTACCACCAAATGCAGATGATTTGTAACCCATTAGGTTCAACCTGTGAACTGAATCCTGATTCCCACAATAAATATCTTGATCGACCAAGCTTTTTTGTCAGTGGTGGAATAAAGAGGAAAGTAAGATACACCGGAGACCCAGCATGGTGTAGTGATTTGACTAGGACTCTGGGAGATCAAGATTTGAACCCCCAATCTGCTGTGGAAGTGCAGTGTATGACATTGGGCAAGTCACATTTTCTCAGCCTCAGAGGAAGTCAATGGCAAACCCCTCTGAATAAATCTGGCCAAGAAGACTCTAGGATAGGTTCACCATAAGTCATGGTCAACTTGAAGGCATGTAACAGCAACAAAAAAGTTTCACTAAAATCAATAGTATATTAGTAATTAATCCCTCATTTCCAGTGGTGTTAGGATTTTCCCCCTTCACTCTGGAGCTCTCTGCAATGCCACACATTTTCTTGGGAGGGTTTTCCAGCCCCCCCAGAGTGATTTTTATGGCACGTAAGGTCTAGAAGAAGGATATCCCAGTGGAAGCACTCAACTGGATACAGGTCTGCCTGTAAGTAACCCTATTCTTCTTCCTTAAAAAAGGTAGATGCAGATGGGATAGAATAGATACAATCCTAAATCTGTTAATACTTGGTTGATTCACTCCCATCCAACACCACTGAAGAAACTGAAGAAGAAAATTCAATTTGTTCTGCTTCAGTTATCAAGGGTGCTGGAGATATTTAGACAGAAAAGCATTGAAAAATTTTCATTCTGCTGCTATTAATAATGTATGTTTACTTTGACAAAACAAAATCAGAACTAGTAAGACAGGACAGGAGATTATGGTTGATAGAAAAACATGTCTGGAGTTTATCTAGGTCAGGAATTTCTGACCTTCACTTGAGTTGTAACACTTAGTGCTGAAATGCTAGAATTTTGAGAGAACTGGAAAACTGTATTTAAGGACATGGAGAACAGTATTCAGAGTTATTCTGTTGTGGGAGAAGTAAATAATGCTCATGCAATTTGTCATTTTGAAGAGGTTATAGTGCTCCAATGGAGGTGGGAATCATCCATTGCCAATGTGTTTATTTTATTTTATTTTATTTTTGCATTTCAAGACTATTCTAGGCAGCAAACCCATGTGCACACAAAACAAAGTCAGAACATTTGCTGTCTGTGAAAACAATTGTTGTATATAAAAAAATACCCCCACATACATACACAAAGTATAAAAATTCCCCCAGACTTTTGTAACCTCATCCAATAGAGGGGACACTTTTGATATTTTATGTGAAAGAATTAAATGCACAAAACTTTATATCTCAATATTTTTCCTGCCAAGATTCTGCATTCTGCATTCTGAATAAATGGATAATGCTAACATTGATACACTGACCCTTATTTTCTTGTAGAGACATTTGAGGAATTCAGTCTTTGGTATGTTCAACATAAATAAACTAGATCTATACCTCCTGGACTGATGTGTTATCCATGGGCTTCCCCACTTTCTAAATGTCTCCATACAGTTCTCATCTCAAACAACATGGCACCATCACCATACAGTTTTACAGTTTTTATGGCGTTTGTAATTTATATTGTTTTTATGTGATGTTTTAATTGTTTTATTGTAATAAGTCAAGTCACTTTATTACAGTCATAGAAAACAGGGATACAAAATAACAGAGAGTAAAAGCAAGGCAAAAATAAGGTAAAAAGAAGGTAAAAACACAGGTTAAAACAGTATTTAAAATATCCTTTTAAAATCCAGTGTGGCAGGGCAAGATTGGTTCCAGCCTACTGAGGAGGTCATTGCCTAACGGATCTCAACTGCAGCTGTGCAGAATCTGGCAACATTATATGTTATATCAAGGTTGGTGTCCGCAAGCAACAAAGAAGTTTAAAATTGATTGGTGTGTCCTTAATGTTTATACAGTAAAGGTGAAATAAGGCTGTGGTGGATGTCCCTGTAGTATGAGCACTGGAGTAATACATGCCCTGTTGTCTCTATTTGGCCAGAGTCACAGGGGCATAGCCTGTCTGAAAAGTAGATCTTCTTGGATCAGTCTTCAAAGATGGCTGAAGAAAGGGCATAGCATCATTCTATGGCTCTCCAGTGTTTAGGTACTTCAAGTTTTGCTAATTAAGGTGATACAAAGTATCTGTTGAGGTCACTAACAATAAAAGTTGGGGCACTAGCTAAGTCTAGCTGTCACTCTATGTCTATCACCTTTTGTTTGATGGTTGCTTTAGCCTTTTCATATCCCATGCTGAGCAAAGGATCTGGAAAGAAACCCAGTGATGAATTTTTAGTCCTCACTGTCTGTTCCCATGTAGACAAGAATTTATCAGTCACAGTTAGTGGAGCAAGGCTGGTGAGAAAGAAGGATAGTCTGAGCCAGTAACAGAATACAGTCACCCATACTCTGGCCTTCATTTTCATAAAGCCTGACTCCAGTTTCCGAGTTGCATTAGAAACATATTTTGGTACTTGGAATGCTGATCTTAGAAATTTGGATTGCACAAGTTCTAAATGTGCAGAGTTGGGGAGGGGTCCCACTTGGAATCCATACAGCAATTGTGCAACTGATTTGGCTTTGAGAAGTTTGAGTGCCATTGGTATATAGTGGTCTCCTGTTATCATAAGAAATTTGATGATGGCTGTTGAACTCCTCTGCACGTTACTAGCAGCATAGTCCCCATGCGATTGTAATAAGTTTTTAAAGAGCTTTATTTGTAAGCCATCTTGGGTCCCTTTCTGGAGAATGTTGGCAGATAAATTAAATAAATAAACAAATAAACCCACCTTTTCCAAATTCTGAGACTCAAAGCAGCTTGCAAAAGCTGAAACAGAAACCACTAAAAATCCACATTTTACATAAGTTTACAATGGAATTAAATTGTCAATAAAATTAAAAGCACCTAAAAGCATATTCATTAAAAAGAACAACAAATATAAACAATACAGGACATGAAAGTTCCTAAGGCCTGCTGGAACAATGAGGTATTCATCTGCCTTCAAAAGGATAGCAATGATGGTGCTAGTCTAACCTTGCTAGGAATGGAGTTTCAGAGCTGAGAAAAGCCACTGAGAAGGTGCCTTTTCATGCTCATGCCTGCGAGGTTGGTGGAGCAGACAGAAGGGCTTCTAAGAAGACCTCAAAATACAAACAAGTTCCTTAGGGAAAATACAGTCCTTCAGATAACCTGGATCTGAGCCATATAAGGAACTACAGTTGACAACCAGTACTTCAAATTGTGCCTGGAAACAGACTGGTAGTCACTAGAGCTACTGCAACAATGGGGTTGTAAGCTCCCTGTGGCCAGTTCTTATTAACAGTCTGGCTGAATCTCTTCGGACCAGTTGAAGTTTCCAAACACCCTCCAAAGGCAACCCTACACAGGGCATGTTACAACAATTCAAAAGGGATATGTTACTGTGTCCTGATCTGGGATCTCTAGGAATAGGCACAGGTTGTGCAGAAGCTTTAACCATGGAAAGGCACTCTTGGTCACCACTGAGGCTTGAGTTTCCAGTTTCAGAGCTGAATCCAGGAGCACAACCAAGTTACAAACCTGCATTTTCAGAGGGAGTGTAACTCTATCCAGTGCAAGCCAAATCTCTGTTCCCTGATCTGCCATTCAGCTGACCAGGAAGATTTCTATCTTGTCTGGATTAACTTTCAGTTTCTTTTCTCTCATCTATTCCATTACTGACTGGGACCATGACAGCTTCTTTAAATTGAAGTGGAAAAGTGTACAGCTGGGTGCCATCTGTATAGGGATAGCACCAGAACTCAAAACTCCAGGCAACTTCTCAAAGGAGATTATTGCACCATCTTTATTCCTGCGTTAGGTGTGGGATGTAAGCCCAAAGAGATGGATTCTATCACATAGCCCCATTACTAGGCAGTACTCATCCTGTACCCAATCTGGGCTTCTCTAGGACCTTTTAAAGAAGGGGTTTTTTCCTGTTCTTTAAAAGGTGCAGGAGACGCCAAGATCAGGTACAGGATGAGTACTGCCGGGGATGGAGCTGTGTGATAGAATCCGTCCCTGTGTGTTTACATCCTGCACCTACCAACGCAATAAAACCTGGTGCAATAATCTCCAAAGTGGTTTCATGTGTATGTTAAACAACATATTAAACTTCAGTTAAGATAAGGAGAAGTGAAGACTGAAGGAAGGAACAACCTAAGGTATACAACAACACAACACTACTAGCAGAAGCCAACCTGGAGAACTACTGAAGAAGGTCAAGGAACAAAGTGCCCAGATATTAATAGGATTAATATTGAGTAAAAAAAAGACCATGGACAATCTATGAGGATGCATCCTAAATAACAAAGAAATTGAAATAGTCAAAGAGTTCCCATATCTTGGATCAAATGCCAATTAGAATGATGACTGCAGTCAAACAATTTGAAGAAGACTAGGATTGGGAAAGGCAGCCATGAAAGAACTGGGCAACATCCTAAAATGCAAAGATATAACTTTGAACATTAAAGTGAGGATCATCCAAGCCATCATATTCCCCTGTAGAGATATGAAATTCAAACAGTGAAGAAAGCCAATAGAAAGAAAATCATCTCATTTGAGATGTGGTGCTTTAGAAGAGTACTGAGGATACTGTAAACAACTAAGAAGACAAACTAATGGGTTCTGAAAACAGATTAAGCTCCAGGAGGACTAAACTGAGGCTGTTGTACTTTGGCCACTGGAAAAGACAATGATGCTAGGAAAAGAAGAGAGTAGTAAAAAGAAAGGAAGACTACATGCCAGATGGTTAGACTCAGCCAAAAGGGCATTGGTCCTGAGTTTGCAGGACCTGAGCAGAATAGTGGAGGACACTGGGTCTTTGAGATCTACAGGGTCACCATGAGTTGTGTTAGACTTGAATGCAACTAACAATAAGAACAATGTGATGAGGCCTTTTTTTCAGCAAGAGTCTTACAAGTGCTTACTTTAGGCAAATCAGAATCTTATCTTGTTGAAGAGAGGCATTCATCACTCCCATTACCCATCTAGTGAGTCCCCATCTGGCCTCTTTCATAAGCCATGAAGGACAATAATTACTGCTTATATTTCCCATAGTGTCACACTCCAGTGCTATATCAGGGGTATTATCAGAAATTGAAATGATATCTAGATTGATTTCTCACACTCTTGGAATTTAAAGCTGATTTTATTTTATTTTTAAAGAAGGCCATGATGATGAGTGCCTACAGCAGTGGTCCTCAGGGCCCTGGACAGCTACCCAAGGATTCCTTCTGCTGACATTATCCCATCAGGTCAGATTAGTTGCTGGAGGATTAAGCCCAAGTGGAATAGTCCAGATAAATACTACAGAATATGCTGACAAGCACACAGCATTGTAATGTTTTTTTCTTAATTCAACTTGGAGATTCTGGGAGTGTTAGTAAAAAAAAAAACAAACAAACTTACAAGATCTGGTCAAGGGCTCATCAGAAGACAGTTGTTCTTCCATTGCAAAATCCATGCTGGTATAAAAGCTTTATGACTATTCTTAGCAAATATGTCAGGGCTGCTGTTGTTGTTTCTTCCATAGTAAAAGAAGAAAAATGGTGCCTGTAATAGCAATATAGAAACACCATTACAGATTGGAAGGACAACATATTGTTTTCTCATTCTCATTGTGGGGAAAAACAAAAACAAAAAACAATGATAACAATTTACTCTGACCTTTTGGAAGAATTACCAGTCCTAAAATGATACCAGACAAGGGGCATATTTTACAATACATTCTCTGTTTTTGTTTGTTTGCTTGAGGAATCAGGACATAAAGTACAGAACTGACCAATTTGGGGGCAGAAGAATACGGCAAAGTCATCATCATTTCTCATTAAGATCTCCTCCCTCTCCCCCATTATCTTTTACTCAGTGCTACTAGCTCTTTGAAATGTACTGGCTCTTATGGTATTGAATTAAAAACACCTAAAATTTGTCAGATGAGATGATATCATCATCATCATCATCATCATCATCATCATCATCATCATCATCTTAATAGTGTCACTACTGTTATTGTTTATTTATAAACAACAATATACACGATGCTTTGCAAGTAAAACAACAACAAAAACAACCAGCTCTGCCAAAAGTGCACAATCTAATGTCTGCATTTGTGCATGTCTACATGTGCAACTTTGTGTGTATGTGTGCCTTCAAGTCTCCTGTTGAGTTCTGGGGATCCCATTATTTTTTGGTGGGGTTTACTCAGGCAAGGAATACTCAGAGGTGGTTTTGCCAGTTCCTTCCTCTGAAGTATAGCCTACAACACCTGGTGTGTACACACACACATACACACACATGGGAAAGAAGGATTAGTATAAATATAAAACTAGGCAATACATTTGTAAAAGAAATTATCCATACATAATAAAAATATGATACAACACAAAATAAAGCAAACTTACAGTATAATCAAAATATGAAAGATGATAAAACAGTATTAAACTAAAACTGCAAAAGCTATCATCTGTGTACTTTGGGGGTATTTTCCCCAGCTGAAACATTGGTTTAAAAGATGTGGTGGGTTATACAAGTGAAGAGACAAGTAAATCCTCTTTTAACTGTTTCTCACACATGGTGAAGACTGAGATCATTAATTGCTACTTTTGTTCTGCTTGCTCCCCAAGATAAAAATTTGAATTTCTATTCAAGAGGAAAGGATCCCATTGGAACACAGCAACGATGGAAGTGGGGAATCCTATTCCTTTTTGGAAAGATAAACAGAGTAGAAATTCTCCATTCCATACATATCTCCACCTCTTGGCAAAGTTAACCTTCAGTGCTACTCCCAGAATCTCCTCACCATCATGGAAGTTGTAGTCCAAAAAGCAATTTTTGCAGTCTCTGCATGGCTAATTATATTCATTTGCTAAAAGCACAATGTGAAGTGGGGATAGAGTTGGAAGCACAGGTTGTGAAATAGTTATTCCTAATGAGATATATTATGTACCACAAACATGCTGAATGGGACTCTGAAGAATAAACTGTTAAATTAAAGCTGTGTCCAGCTGTTACAATGATGCACTGTAATTCTGTAGTTTTGCTGTCCCTTCACCCCATGCCAAGATGTTTAATCCCCGTGGCCTATCGAGATTCACAATTTGCTGTTCGGCAAGGCATTTATTTGAAACTAAATTGCCAAGGATTAAAACCTTATATTTGTACAGCTGGCAAATACTGCACTCCTGGGAGTATAATAAAGCAGAATTTTGATACTGAAAAGCAGGATGCACAAAGTTAGATTTCAAAAAATGGGGGGATTGGTCAAATCAGGCTGAAAAAAGAGGCCATTTTCCCATTGTCCACTCCCTTCTTCCTCTTACGCACACATTGTTTTGGCTAGAGCTTGAAAGGTTACTTTCCAAGAATAGAACGGTTGTATCACATGCTGAAGCCATCCACTGAGCAGTGATATGATAGTCCTCTGGCACTCAGAGCATCATCCTACCACTGTTAAGTAATAGATAGTTCCACCATATCAATACCATAAATCCTATTGTTAGTCCCAACTACAGCTGACCCACTGAATCCATGGAATGTACTTAGGTGTTAACTCACCATTCAATATTTAACTTACCAGTTCAACAGTGGGATTACTCGGGGGTACGTCTGCACTATAGAAATAATGCAGTTTTATACCACTTGAAGCGATGTAGCTCCATCCTATGGAATCCTGGGATTTGTAGATTTACAAGGTCTTTAGCCTCCTCTGCTAGTGCCTACAAAACTACAAATCCCAGGATTTTGTAGGATGGAGCCACGGCAGTTAAAGAGGTGTCAAACTGCATGTTTTCTACAGTGTCGACAATACCCCAACAAAGGCCACAAGATTCATGGGAGCCAGAACATCATCCTATCACTGCTTAATTATACATGACTTCACAATATCCTTGGATTAATTGTTCTTAAAATTAAGTTTTCAAGCTCTGGCCGTACTCACTCCCCACACAACTGTGCCTGACATTTGGTTTAATTGAGCATGTCTTTCATCAGCAGGCCTTATATTTATGAGGCTTACAACGTACAGTATATGAATCAAGATATGAGACAGTTTAAATGCAGTTTTCAAAGAAATATCCATGGTAGTCTCTTTTTGCATAACAAGGAGGGGGGAGAGAAAAGAACGTGGTGGCACCTTTAAGACTCTGATTTTTTAATTTTATTTTTTAGCATGAGCTTTCATGGATATAAACCTATTTCTTTCAGATGCAGTACTGAATGGTATTAAACGGTCAGGTAAAAAAGCATATTTATACAGTTGTGGCAGTGGGAAAGAATGCAACAGGATCCAGAAAAATGCAAACCATGTCCTTTCATCTAAATTGTCAAAGGGCTGTGCAAGATGATATAGGCCTTCTCCAAGCCCTACTACTCTCCACTGCTCTGCTTAGGTCAGCAAACTACAAATCCCAGGATTGCATAGGATACTGCCATGTCAGTTAAAGCAGAATCAAAGTGTGCTAACTGTGTAATGTGCAAGGGCCCTAATACTGTTGCCTGGCTGAAGGATTTTGCATTATTTAAGACAAACACCTGGTTTGTACACTTATCAGGCCATCCATCCTACCCTACCCACCCAGAGTCACTTTACTGGGAGGAAGGTGGGATGATGATGATGATGATGATGATGATGATGATGATGATGATGATGATGAT